>NC_031495.1:638944-644135 GCF_000237925.1 Schistosoma mansoni
CCCTCAACCGATAGATGGATGCCTGCTCAGTGGTCTATCGGTGAAGGGCTCTGGCTCGTAACTGGTAGGTCCTGGGTTCGAATCTCGCGAGTGCGGGATCGTGGGTGCGCACTGCTGAGGAGTCCCATAATAGGACGAAACGGCCGTCCAGTTCATCTTCTGTTTATCTTTTATAAAAAGTACCTACCTCTATGACATCACCAAATAGAACTAATTCATTTGATCTTATATAAATCGTAAGGTATGACTTTGAAGAAGATTAAATAAGATTTCCGTTACATAATAAATTACATTAGCTTCAATAATCATTATATTATACAAAAATGAACTTTGCTCACATCGATTTATACATGAACACAGATTAAAATTTAAGTAGGTCTGACATGTTAACACTCAGATACATATGCGCTGCACAAATCTCATCTGATTTGAATGAGGGCTTTGATACTACCCAGGTATCCAAACTGAAGCAGGTGGTTTTCTTAGGAAATCACACACGGAGCCTTTGACCTAAAGGCCTGATCCACAAGGCAGTGGGGCATCATGAGGAGATGCAGTCCCATGGTAGCCAGTGACCAACAATTGATTCATACGCCATTTGTTCCTTCAGGATTCTGCAATCCATGTGCACCATTGGTTTGGAATGAGGGTTTTCCAACTCCCCTAGGTAGACTTTCCGTATCCACCAGCCGGGTTAAAGTGACGGACATTCGCTTTTCGTCCTCTCAATTTCGTAAACAACACCTCAGTGGGCAGAAGGCAGTGCGTAGGACTTTTGTGGTAGTGAATGTATACGCGTTGCCACTTGAGAGCACTTCGAGAGGGAGGGCGGAATCTCCCCACTCTCGGCCGTACCAGGGCATCACTCAGATGAGTGTACACAGACAGGCATAGATAAGAATGTGATTGTGAAGAGATCAAAATTCTAGAATTGATAATTTCTTGAGTCTTAGGACTCATACCAATTCACAATAAATAAACAAATCAATATCAATTTGATTTATTGATAGATGCATAGAATGTTAGTTGATAACATTTCAACGACTTAATAGAACCATCCATGGTAATACAATAACACCCAAAGTAAACGGCCTGGATAAACAATCAATTATAAACAAAATACTGAAGATAGACTGATTCAGGGCATTTACAGTAATTAAAAAGCATAGATCTTCATATATTTTGTTGTGATGATATTCAGAACAACAACCAGAACTTCATAATTAAACCCCTGAAGTCAAAAAATTGATACCATCAAGAGTATCTTGTAGCTGTAAATAATTCCCCAAAATCGATAGCCTTTTAATTGTTCGACATTGGATGCTGACCACATTAGTTTAAGTGGACTTGTTTAGCTGAAGGTGTTCGGTCATGCATCCGCATCAGATCACGTAATAGCACAGCGTTGGAAACATCTCCTACGATCACTAGCCAAATTAGATCAATCGCTCGTTAAGGTGCTATCAAACTCCAAATACTTGTGATATCTTCAAATGTTATTGAGATGGATGACTCTAAATTACAAGTTAAAAATTCAATTTTATTTCAGTTCAATGTATCTAATCTACCGGAGTAGATATTGATATTTCATAGAGTTCAGATCATGAGTCAATTGAAGCTAGACTAATAGGGAAAACCTGGAAACACTGGACGGCCATTTTTTCCCATTGTGGGACTCCTCGTCAGTGCGTTTCCACGATCCTGCCTCTCGAGATTCGAACCCACGACCTACCAGTCTCGCACCAGAGAACTTAACCGATAGACAACTGAGCCGGCATCCAACGGCGTTAGACATAAACTGATAACATTGGTGAATGGTAGCCCGGTTTCGTGGATCGGTTGAAGTTAGACTTAAGTTAGACATTACCACGGTTGGATGACGGCCGGCTCAGTGGTCTATCGGTTAAGTGCTCTGGCGCGAGACTTTTAGGTCCTGGGTTCGAATCTCGCTCTCGAGGCGGGATCGTAGATACACACTGCTGAGGAGTCCCACAGTGGGACGAAACGGCCGTCCTATGCTTCCAGGTTTGGCATGATGGTCTAGCTGCAATTGATTCATGATCTCAACTCTATAAAATTACTAAAATCTTCACAAAACCCTTTTCTGATATTGATATTTATTTAAGCTTTAGAGATATAATATTTTGTGTCCATTCTGAAAAATATCTTTACAACTATTCTTTTTCATTCACATTCTTCTACTAATAGTTTGTCATTTTTATTCATTTTGAAACATGAAATAGAAATTCCAATTCACTTGGCATTGTTTACTTCTATTATCTCATTGTTGTTTAGCACTGTAATTGATCAATCTCTTGTTGGCATATGTGCATACTGTGTGGGTTGCTTCGATATCGCCTTAATTCAAAAGAACTATAAGTAAAGATTAAATGGTTTGAATAATTTTTTTCTGGTTAGCGGAGGAAGAATTCAGGAAATAGCGCTGGAAGTGGATAGGACACATATTAAGGAAATCATCCAACTGCGTCACATGGCAAGCCCTCACATGGAGTCCTGAAGGCCAAAGGAAAAGAGGAAGACCAAAGAACACATTATGCCGAGAAATGGAAACAGATATGAGAGGAATGAATAAAAATTGGATAGAATTGGAAAGGAAGGCCCAGGACAGAGTGTGTTGGAGAATGCTGGTCGGCGGCCTAAACTCCATTGGGAGTAACAGGCGTAAGTAAGAAAGTAAGTAATAAGTAAAGATGGATAGTGGTTAGTAGTGGAATCCAATTTGACGTGCATTTCGTCCCATTTGTGACTCGTCAACTGGATGTGCATGCATCTCCTAGTTGATGTTCACTCCGGGACTCCAACCCAGTACCGTTCGCTTCGAACACTGTCGCGTTATCCACTTACCTTTCTTTTCCTTGATACAATGGATAAATATGAGCAGCTACATAGATCTGTGATAGTCAATCAATTTCAATGTCACAACTGTATCAACTGTTACTTAATTTATTGTATGTAATTTGTAAATGATTCTTTTATAAATACCACAATGAAATACTTCTTTTCTTACTATACCTCTAAACGCTCGAACTCCATAGATAACCCAAGTATTAAGCTTAGCAAAACCCATGGATAACATTGGTAATTTTAATTACACTGTATTGTATCTCGGAATTCAACACATTGTTTAGTTGTTTAGCCTGAATCCTATAGCAAATTTTAGATATTACCTTCTCTTGTTTCTAGTGAGAAGCAGTGACCGATGGAGTTCAAACCACGTCTGTTGTGATATAGGAACTCGCTGAAGACAACTGATTAGCGGTTGCTCAACTTCGTGGACTGGTTGGAGTTAGACATCAACACCATCGGATGCCGGCTCAGTGGTCTATCGTATAAGTGCTCTGGAGCGAGACTGGTAGGTCCTGGGTTCGAATCTCGCGACGCGAGGTCGTGGATGCGCACTGTTGAAGAGTCCCACAATAGGACGAAACGGTCATCCACTGCTTCCAGGTTTTCGATGGTGGTCTAGCTTCAATCGACTGAGTATAAATGTTGACCACATTAGTTTTAGTGGACTCACCTAGCTGAAGGCGGTCAGTCATGCATCCGCATCAGATTACGAGTGGGAACGACGTGCTCAACATCACCTGCAATCACTAGCAAACCTATATCATTCGATTCTCAATATATTGATAGCCTATCAAATATATCTTCGAATCTCCTCGATTCTGAGTTTTGATTTCGCCTGTTGGGTACGATTCATAACAGAAGGTATAACTGGTTAAAGTGTTGTCAAACTCCAAACACCTATGGCATCTTCAACATCATTAATAGTCTTGGCGACGAAAATTAGCTGATTAATCAATTGTAAACACATCTTAGTCCTATATGATGTAAGTCGCTGCCCGAATAATTCAGTGGTAATGTTTCTAACTGTGAAATTAGTTGACACATGATAGGATGTGCTGGGAAGCATCAGTTCCCTAAAGACTATACGTACAACTTGCTGACGAGTGCCAAGTAGCACGCAACCTAAGTATAGGGTTTCTTGTCGATTACCTCTAACCACCACCATCATAGAATGGCAAATATTGGATGGATAGAATATAGTTATAATTAATAATGCTTCATTAGCATAGAAGTTTTGGTGTCCTGTTGAAACTCACTCTATAACATCAAACTGTTTAATAACGACTCTGGTTTCTGAGTAAGTTAACATATTTCACTTCACTCATTGATGAATTTTTAAGTGAGTAGTGTATATGATCCCAAATCGATAGTTTATGAAAAGAATTCAGATATTTAGACACTAATGTGGATAACGTGATGGCGTTTGAAGCGAAAGGTACTGGGTTCGAGTCCCAGAGTGAACATCAACTCTGAGATGTAGGTACATCCAGCTGACGAGTCCCAAATAGGACGAAACGCGCGTCATACTGGATTCCAATGCTAGCCACTATCCATCTTTTCTTACTAATGTTTTTTATATGGAATTATTCATCGAAAGTTACAATTCTGAATGATGACTTTGTTGACCTTTAAAAGATAACAATATGGATCTCTTTTTAAAAGTTTCCTCACTAGTCACAATATGATTACAGTTACTGACTCAAAGTTGTTCATATGATGGATTTGATAATAAAAAAACTACTGAATTCATATCTCCCACTTGGAAACAAATAATTCCACGTCTGTTGTGGGATGTCAACTCACTGAAGACAATTGGTGAACGATTGATCAACTTCGTAGGTTGGTTGAAGTTAGGCATTAACACCGTTGGATTTCAGCCGGCTCAGTGGTCTAGGGATTAAGTGCTCTGGAGCGAGACTGGTAGGTCCTGGGTTCGAATCTCGCTCGTGAGGTGGGATCGTGGATGCGCACTGCTGACGAGTCCCACAATAGGACGAAACGGCCGTCCAGTGCTTCCAGGTTTTCGATGGTGGTCTAGCTTCAATTGACTCACGCTTTCAACGATGAAAATTCACTTAAGGTTATGGTGAAAGTAATTCACAATTAGGCTCTGACAGGAAATATACACTAGAATAAGAGATTTATAGCTAAGATGGATGATTTTGGTGGAGTTTCATTCTCTTGGTTGAGTTAACAAAACAGCTTTACTCTAATATAAAGTACTATTCATTTGCATATACGAAACTATAAAACTAATCAAAGCAGTTTATGAGTCAATGATAACAATAAAATAGTTGAAAGCGTGAGTCAATTGAAGCTAGAC
>NC_031495.1:644335-645913 GCF_000237925.1 Schistosoma mansoni
TTACGGAATCCAACCTGTTGATCTTGAAGTTGGGCGTCTACTGCGTCTTTCATCCTGTTCAGCAACACTCTATTGAAAACTTTTCCTGGTACCGATAACAAACTGATGCCTCTGTAATTCTCACATTTGCTCAGATCTCCTTTCTTTGGTATCTTGATGAGGTATCCTTCTTTCCAGTCCGTTGGCACTTGTTCCTCTTCCCAAATCTTCTTGAATAGAAGGTGAAGCATGTTTGCAGTTACTTCAATGTCCGACTTCAGTGCCTCAGCTGGTATATTGTCAGGTCCTGCCGCATTCTGATAGTGTTCCTAATATAGCTTTCTCCATATGAGCAGCTGAATTCGTAGATACACATAGATATGTCAGAACCAGGTATAATCGCAAACATGTATACTTATTTTTCAGGATAAAAACAGCCAACTTAAGACAACTATTGACAATTTCCACTTGTATAAAAGTTACGTACATGGTATTTGTGACAAAAAATGAATTGAATCATTTTCTAAAGACATCTAATAACTGTCACCTAGCAATAAATTTCACACTTGATGTTCCAAATAGGCAAAATATTCTCTTTCTTGATGTGGAAATGACAAGAAAACAAGACGGAACTCTAAGAAGATCTATCTATAGGAAACCCATATTGAATGGCTAATTATTAAGTCCCTACAACTGGGTCCACATTAGTTAAAAGCGAAACTTTATAATATCACTCGCTACATGAATACAAAAATTTGTAATCCCGAAGTCATAGGTGACAAACTGAACCACTTGAAGGAAATATTTATCGAAAATGGGTATCCTTCTATATTTATTAACGAGGACGTAAAATCTAAACTGCCGAAAACACAAACAACCTCGATCAAAAGGAAAAGAACTCTACATAAACATCGATTCAAATGGTGATAGAACTACAAACTTCCTAAGAAGAACGTTCTTCACATTTTTTAAATTTTTATTTGAACACATAGATATTGGTACAAGGAGGCATCAGATATATATGCGTCACACAAATCTCATTCGATTTGTGTGAGGGCTGTGATGCTGCCCAGGTGACCAAACTGAAACAGGTGGTTTTCTTAGGGGGCCACACCCCGAGCCTTTGACCTGAAGGTCTAATCCACAAGGCAGTAGAGCATCGTAAGGAGATGCAGTCCGATGGTAGCCGGTGACCAACGATTGATTCATACGCCATTCGTTCCTTCAGGATACTGGAACCCATGTACACCATTGGTTTGGAATGAGGGTTTTCCATATCTCCTAGGTGAACTTTCCGTGTTCACCAACCCATTTAAAGCTCCGGACATTCGCTTTTCATCCTCTCAATTTAGTAAACAACACCTGCGACACGAGAAGTCAGTGAGTAGGACTTCCTTTACAGAGGCTATATACGCATGACCCTGTGAGAGCATTTCGAGATGGAGAGCAGACTCTCCCCACTCTCGGCCGTACCAGGGCATTTGGGGGCATCGATTCATGATCTCAATCGAAAACTTAACAAGCCCAACAACCCTACACTGATAATATCATTTTAGTAGACAAAAACAACATGGGACACAGTAACATTTAATGAATAGG
>NC_031495.1:646113-761789 GCF_000237925.1 Schistosoma mansoni
AGGCGGTCAGTCATGCATCCGCATCAGATTACGAGTGGGAACGACGTGCTCAACATCACCTGCAATCACTAGCAAACCTATATCATTCGATTCTCAATATATTGATAGCCTATCAAATATATCTTCGAATCTCCTCGATTCTGAGTTTTGATTTCGCCTGTTGGGTACGATTCATAACAGAAGGTATAACTGGTTAAAGTGTTGTCAAACTCCAAACACCTATGGCATCTTCAACATCATTAATAGTCTTGGCGACGAAAATTAGCTGATTAATCAATTGTAAACACATCTTAGTCCTATATGATATAAGTCGCTGCCTGAATAATTCAGTGGTAATGTTTCTAACTGTGAAATTAGTTGACACATGATAGGATGTGCTGGGAAGCATCAGTTCCCTAAAGACTATACGTACAACTTGCTGACGAGTGCCAAGTAGCACGCAACCTAAGTATAGGGTTTCTTGTCGATTACCTCTAACCACCACCATCATAGAATGGCAAATATTGGATGGATAGAATATAGTTATAATTAATAATGCTTCATTAGCATAGAAGTTTTGGTGTCCTGTTGAAACTCACTCTATAACATCAAACTGTTTAATAACGACTCTGGTTTCTGAGTAAGTTAACATATTTCACTTCACTCATTGATGAATTTTTAAGTGAGTAGTGTATATGATCCCAAATCGATAGTTTATGAAAAGAATTCAGATATTTAGACACTAATGTGGATAACGTGATGGCGTTTGAAGCGAAAGGTACTGGGTTCGAGTCCCAGAGTGAACATCAACTCTGAGATGTAGGTACATCCAGTTGACGAGTCCCAAATAGGACGAAACGCGCGGATTCCAATGCTAGCCACTATCCATCTTTTCTTACTAATGTTTTTTATATGGAATTATTCATCGAAAGTTACAATTCTGAATGATGACTTTGTTGACCTTTAAAAGATAACAATATGGATCTCTTTTTAAAAGTTTCCTCACTAGTCACAATATGATTACAGTTACTGACTCAAAGTTGTTCATATGATGGATTTGATAATAAAAAAACTACTGAATTCATATCTCCCACTTGGAAACAAATAATTCCACGTCTGTTGTGGGATATCAACTCACTGAAGACAATTGGTGAACGATTGATCAACTTCGTAGGTTGGTTGAAGTTAGGCATTAACACCGTTGGATTTCAGCCGGCTCAGTGGTCTAGGGATTAAGTGCTCTGGAGCGAGACCGGTAGGTCCTGTGTTCGAATCTCGCTCGTGAGGTGGGATCGTGGATGCGCACTGCTGACGAGTCCCACAATAGGACGAAACGGCCGTCCAGTGCTTTCACGTTTTCCCTGGTGGTGTAGCTTCAATTGACTCACACTTTCAACTATGAAAATACTAAATCTCCACAATACCCCTTCTGATAACAATGGAATAGATTACACAACTAAACATAATAATAAATGTAAAGTACAAATTGATAATGTGATGACAAGTGCACTAATGTTGATAAGAATAATAAAGGCTTGAATCAATGTTAGATAATTGGAAATAGGTCAATGATTAGAAAAATAAAGACACTGAAATCACATTCATAATCGTTATAAGATTATGTAATAAGAAGGAAGTGTTCAGATAATTGGACTGTGAAGCGTATATTTGGGAGAGAAAAATAGGGAGGATGTGGTGGAGGAAAAATAAACGAAGGAAGAGTAGGGAAAATGAAATCATTCAATAAGGCCGTGGGAGAGATAAAAGTGTTACAAATTTCTTATGAACACAAACACTTGGATTGTTATAAGATGGTGGTTGGAGGTGGTCAACAGGAAACCCTGGACCAGGGTTTCGTGCTACTTGGCACTCGTCAGCAAGGTGTACCTGTAATCTTGAGGGAACTGGTGCTCCCTGACGGATTCGATCCCGTGTCACTCAGCTTCACATTCATGCGTGTCAAGTCCTTCTTAGTGCTGATCGATTGTTAGCTCGAATTCCTATAGCTTCCGCTACGTGTAAGAGATGAGATCGAACAACATAAGGAAAACTAGTAGGAACACGATAAATAACTTTAAATGACTTATTTCTGTCTACTATATGACTACTATTGATCAAGTGTGAAAGAACCGAGCTGCATATTGTCTTGACAGTATGTTTTCCTAAACACGAAGGGAGGTGTTCACTAACACTTTGGTTCAGTTGTCTGACTACTTATTTACTTACGCCTGATACCCCTCGTCGAGAAGCATAGGCCGCTCACCAGCATTCTCCATCCAACTCTGTCCTGAGCCTTCCTTTCCAGTTCTTTCAAGTTGTTATTCATCCTTTTCATATCTGTTCATATCTATTTCCCGGCGTAATGTGTTATTTGGCCTTCCTATTTTCCGCCTCCCTTCCGGATTCCAAGTTAGGGATTGTCTTGTAATGAACATGGGTGATTTCCTTAATGTATGTTCTATCCACTTCCAACGTCTTTTCCTAATTTCGTTGACGTATAGTGATGAGTTCCACTCAACTGATTGTTCAACGATAATCCGTAGTGTCTCAATCTGGTCTGTGCACGACCTATCCTTACGGAATCCAACCTGTTGATCTCGAAGTTGGGCGTCTACTGCGTCTTTCATCCTGTTCAGCAACACTCTATTGAAAACTTTTCCTGGTACCGATAACAAACTGATGCCTCTGTAATTCTCACATTTGCTCAGATCTCCTTTCTTTGGTATCTTGATGAGGTATCCTTCTTTCCAGTCCGTTGGCACTTGTTCCTCTTCCCAAATCTTCTTGAATAGAAGGTGAAGCATGTTTGCAGTTACTTCAATGTCCGACTTCAGTGCCTCAGCTGGTATATTGTCAGGTCCTGCCGCATTCTGATAGTGTTCCTAATATAGCTTTCTCCATATGAGCAGCTGAATTCGTAGATACACATAGATATGTCAGAACCAGGTATAATCGCAAACATGTATACTTATTTTTCAGGATAAAAACAGCCAACTTAAGACAACTATTGACAATTTCCACTTGTATAAAAGTTACGTACATTGTATTTGTGACAAAAAATGAATTGAATCATTTTCTAAAGACATCTAATAACTGTCACCTAGCAATAAATTTCACACTTGATGTTCCAAATAGGCAAAATATTCTCTTTCTTGATGTGGAAATGACAAGAAAACAAGACGGAACTCTAAGAAGATCTATCTATAGGAAACCCATATTGAATGGCTAATTATTAAGTCCCTACAACTGGGTCCACATTAGTTAAAAGCGAAACTTTATAATATCACTCGCTACATGAATACAAAAATTTGTAATCCCGAAGTCATAGGTGACAAACTGAACCACTTGAAGGAAATATTTATCGAAAATGGGTATCCTTCTATATTTATTAACGAGGACGTAAAATCTAAACTGCCGAAAACACAAACAACCTCGATCAAAAAGAAAAGAACTCTACATAAACATCGATTCAAATGGTGATAGAACTACAAACTTCCTAAGAAGAACGTTCTTCACATTTTTTAAATTTTTATTTGAACACATAGATATTGGTACAAGGAGGCATCAGATATATATGCGTCACACAAATCTCATTCGATTTGTGTGAGGGCTGTGATGCTGCCCAGGTGACCAAACTGAAACAGGTGGTTTTCTTAGGGGGCCACACCCCGAGCCTTTGACCTGAAGGTCTAATCCACAAGGCAGTAGAGCATCGTAAGGAGATGCAGTCCGATGGTAGCCGGTGACCAACGATTGATTCATACGCCATTCGTTCCTTCAGGATACTGGAACCCATGTACACCATTGGTTTGGAATGAGGGTTTTCCATATCTCCTAGGTGAACTTTCCGTGTTCACCAACCCATTTAAAGCTCCGGACATTCGCTTTTCATCCTCTCAATTTAGTAAACAACACCTGCGACACGAGAAGTCAGTGAGTAGGACTTCCTTTACAGAGGCTATATACGCATGACCCTGTGAGAGCATTTCGAGATGGAGAGCAGACTCTCCCCACTCTCGGCCGTACCAGGGCATTTGGGGGCATCGATTCATGATCTCAATCGAAAACTTAACAAGCCCAACAACCCTACACTGATAATATCATTTTAGTAGACAAAAACAACATGGGACACAGTAACATTTAATGAATAGGATACTAAGATCGACCTATTTCAATAGATTAGTTCGTTCTTTGTCAATCTATATACTCATTGTCATCACTAACATTTGACCTTTAATTAAAAGGATAAAACTAACATTGAATTAGTATCTTTATACATATATATGAAACTAACCTATACATGTATACATGTATCCACGTACTTGTCATCCTTAACTATGACTCATAAGTCAATAATACGAGTCACACAACAAAAAAAAACCCAATCCATTTAGACTAATACGCATGTGAATAGTCGGAATGTATTAACGGTAAATGTTTAACAGACTGTAGGGGCAATGAAATATCACTGAACCCTAGCCCGATCATCCGGCATAATTGCTGAGGGTTCAAAAGAGTGGTAAAATAAAAATGAGTCTGCCCAAACAAAAACAAAAAGACAATAAAAGGGTTGTGAGATTTATGTAATGGTTCTGGGTAAACAATGCAGAAACAGTTAAATGGTCTGTCGGTTAAGTGCTCTGGAGCGAGACTGGTAGGTCCTTGGTCCGAATCCAGCGAGGTGGGGTCGTGGATGCGCACTGTTAAGGAGTCCCACAATAGGACGAAACGGCCGTCCACTGCTTCCAGGTTTTCGCTGGTGGTCTAGCTTCAATTGACGCATGATCTTAACTATATAAGACGGATATTAGTTAAAGTGACTTCAAATTGATTAAAATATTTTTTGATATCAAGTAATTGAAAGTAATTGATAGCTAGTTAACTCTGAACCAAAGTTATGTACCAGCTACTAATTTTGGATAGGGCGTATATATCTAAAACCTTAAGGGAGCTGTTGCTCACAGTTGGATTCGAAGGCTTACTTAGGCTTATTTAGGTCTGCTACTACTGAATAGATTAGCATAGGCCACTCACCGACAATCTCTATCCAACTCTGTTCTGGACAATTATTTCCAGTTGCTATACATCTTTTCCATATCTGCTTCCATTTTCCAGCGCACTGTATTCTTTGGCCTTCCTCTCTTCCCTT
Source organism: Schistosoma mansoni (assembly GCF_000237925.1). Lineage (NCBI taxonomy): Eukaryota > Metazoa > Platyhelminthes > Trematoda > Strigeidida > Schistosomatidae > Schistosoma > Schistosoma mansoni. Next base: position 651,242 of record NC_031495.1, read on the forward strand.
TCCATTCACGATTCCAAGTTGGCGCTTGCTTCGTGATGTAGTTCCATGATTTCCTCAATATATGTCTCATCCACTTCCAACATCTCTTCTTAATTTCCTCTTCAGATGGAACCTGGTTCGTTCTCTGTCTCACAGTATGCTGTTGGTGATGGTTTCCAGTCAACGGATATTGCGTATCTTATGCAGACAATTATTTATAAATAACTGTAATTTTTAATGATGGTTATAGTAGTTCTCAAAGTTTCAGCTCCATACAGTAGAACTGCCTTGAAGTTCGTATTGGAGATTCTGACCTTGATATTGGCTGACAGTTGTTATGAGTTCCATATGTTCTTCAACTGTAGGAATGCCGCCTTCTTTTTTATGAACTCTACCTGTAGCTCTTATAAGGTTACTGCTGGTCATAAGCCCAGGTAATGGAGGAAGGTTAGGCATGGGGTCATATTTCCTCCAATAATTTTCATCATAAGGTCACAACAATAATAGTTTAACCCTGGTCATAGTGTATATATGTAAACACTTAATACTCATATATTTACCATTGTTATTGTAAACTGTATAGTATGATTCATACAAAATGGCTGTCTAACTAAAATACAATTCCTTTTATACTTCAGACAATCATAGATATATTAGAGTCATCTAAACAGCTGTCTTTGACTGTATGTATTATTGTAAATAGAACTATTGTCTTCAATGGAATTCATTCAACTTCATTATAATGTCATTCAATGATTGTTTAAATATACTAAGTAAATAGTAATTTATATAGTAAAGTCTTGTAGACTATCAACGGAGATGATTTCTGTTGAATGATTAGGGGTCTACTCAAGTTAGATGGTAATGATGTGACAAACTAGCTAACTTCAAAGTCACACCTCTCAGTTAGTAACTAACGTGGATTACGCCTTCGACGTATTCAAATACTGTGGATGCTTTGAAGACTGTATAATACAAAGGGCGTGAATACGTAAATATATTAGTAAGAATGAGTATAGAGATGTTAGTGAGACCTCCACCACATGAGCCAGTTCATGACGTATGATTAACTGATGCGTGTTTGTTGTCCTTGACTTCGACAGGGATCGATAATCTGTTTGATATTCGGTGATTCAACTGCCGGATGATTTCTCTAGGGCTCAGTGACATTTCACTGCTCTTACAATTCCAAGTAAAAATCATATTCTACTCTTATTGATTAATTTTATTTACAATGAATATTAGTTAAGATGGATTGTGATTAGCAGTGGAATTCAGAACGCGCGTTTCGTCCTATTTGTGACTCGCTAGCTGTATGTATCTGCATCTCAGAGTTGATGTTCACTCCGGGACTCGAACTCAGTATCGTTCACTTCGAACACCATCTCGTTATCCACTTAGCTACCGAGTGGTAACATTACTGCCTTTTTTATTTATTACGTCATTTATTATTTCAACTCTTTATGAAATTTAATTACATCATTGTCATTTTTCTTCATTTCATATTGTGCTTTATTACTATTTATCTATTTTCATTTGCTTGATTACATAATCATCTATTGTTTATTAATTCTATGAGTTCTGGTGACTAGTTGAGTGTTCTAGAATTCTCCCTCCCAAACTTTATTTATCCGAAACAAAATTTTTTATGACCTTATTAACCCTGTTGTAATCTTCTCTACATATATTCATCTTTAATCACCCTCTTATGTATAAGTATGTTGTAGGACCAATGAAATATCACTGAACCTTAGCCAAATCATCCGGCAGTTGGATCACTAAATATCGAACAGATCATCGATCCCCGTCAAAGTCAAGGACAATCAACGCGTATCAGTTAATCATACGCCATGGACTGGCCCATGCGGCAGTGGTTCTACTTTCGCTTGTATCTAATTTAACTAATATATTCCTGTAATAACTTCCTTTGTGTTGTGCAGTCTCCAAAGCATCCATGGTCCCTTGATACGTCGATGGGGCAATCCACGTAAGGTGCTGATCGCGAGGTGTGACTTCAGCGTTAGTTGGTTCGTCACCATTCTCGTCTAACTCTAGTAGGCTCACAATCATTCGACATATATCGTCAACGTTGATGGTCTACAATGTCAATATCTGTAATAATGTTGATTTTAGAAATATTATAGGTTGTAAGTAGTGTGGTGTGGTCTACTTATATCCATATAAGTAGTATATGGTGTGGGTCAGACATAGAATGTATTTTGGCAGAAGACCGATGAGGAAAGAACTGAAATGAAACGCAAACGTCTGGAAAATGCATGAGCAATGGAATAAGAGAAGAAACAGTGAAGATTGAAACAATTGGTTGTTAATTTGCAAATTGACTGTTCATTGTTTGGTAATCAGAATTTATTGAGATAGTCTGTAATCTTTGCTTAAATACATCGATGTCCCCCAATCAGTGTTTTGTTCACTACAGTAGTTCATAAGAACTTAATAAAATACAATGAATCCATTGTTTTAACATGTATCAACCTCTATTCTTGCTCTCTATAGCTATTGAGTCCTGATAGCTACTTGTTTTTGCAACTGCGTGAAGTTTAAATTCACTTGGATAACGTAGTGGCTTTTGAAGCTAACAGTACTGAGTTCGAGTCCCAGAGTGAACTTCAACCCAGATGCAAGTACATCCAGTTGATGAGTCACGAATAGGACGAAACGCACATCAAATTGGATTCCACTACTAGCCACTATCCATCTTATCTTATAATTCTTGTGAATTAAGGCAGTATCGAGGCCATACGCACAGCATGCACATATGCTAATAAGAGACAGACTGATCCATTGCAGTGCTAAACAACAATGAGAAAAAATGGTTTTGTGGATATTACGGTAATTTTAATAGTTGAGATCATGAATCAATTGAAGCTAGACCACCATGGAAAACTTGGAAGCACTGGACGGCCATTTCGTCCTATTGTGGACTCATCGGCAGTGAGCATCCACGATCGCGCCTCGCGAGATTCGAACCCAGGATCTATCCGTTTCAAGTATCAAATGAATTTAAGAGTTTATTGTTATTAATAGAAGTAAGAATAATTCAATGAATAGGAATGTTCCCTTTCGAAGTTACTTATTGATATAATGGGATAAAAGAGCAAAATTACATTACAAAAAAACAAAACAAATACTCATTGTAAGCAAAGATGGATAGTGACTAGCAGTGGAATCCAGTTTGACGCGCGCTCCGTCCTATTTGGGACTCGTCAACTGGATGTACCTGCATCTCAGATTTGTTGATGTTCACTCTGCGACTCGAACCCAGTACCTTTCGCTTCAAACACCATCGCGTTATCCACTCGGCTACTGAGTCCTGTTAGCCACTTGCTTGTGCAATGGGGTGAAGTTTAAATTCATTTAGTATTGTTTGTTTGAATCTTCCCATTGATGTTTTTAGGACTGCAACTGGTCAGTCTCTTATTGGCAGATATGTATACTGTGCGTATTGCCTCGATATAGCCTAAATTCACAAGCATGGTAAGCAAAGATGAATAGTGGCTAGCAGTGGAATCCAGGACGCAAGTTTCGTCCTTTATATCGAGGCAATACGCATAGTATGCACATATGCCAATAAAATACTGACCAGTTGCAGTCCTAAAAACATCAATGGGAAGATCCAAACAAACAATACAAAGTAAATACTAGTTGTGATGTATGTTCAACATTCAATATGAGTAGTAGTTACTCAATGTGATGATTATTCAAGATATAATATACATTCTATTGAATGAATGTGATGTCTATTCAACAGAAGATATAGAAGATGTAATTTTGTAAGAGAATCAATGTATCCATGTAAAATCGATCATCTTAATCTTAATACAAACGGGGTTTTGATAAGGTGCCTATTTAACAGGCTTGATTGTATTTGCACAAACGATGATATTGATGATGATGATGTTAACTTGTTAAACAAGATATAAATGGGGAATGGTTATCCACCTAAATTTATCAATAGATGGAAAGTTCATGGTACAGTGAGACCTACTGTAGCCTTGGTGAAGAAAAAGCCTGTCTACATCACCTTACCATTTAGAGGTGATTCAAATAGTTTTTTATTGAAACAAAGGCTTAAATCAGTTATCAACAAAACGTATTGTGCAGCGAAGGTTATTATCTAAGAAAGAACGAAGTCTATGCTTCATCCAAGACTTAAAAGACATGAAAAGGATTGTCACATCCCCCTGCGTTTACTAATTTAAATGTGTGTGTGTGTGGTCACACATACATAGGGAGGAGCAATTGTGATCTGAAAATTAGCTTATGTGAACATGTACCAAAATGGTTGCAGAAACAAATAGAAACAAATGAACCGATAAGAGTAGAGGATAAACATCCATCATCTTCTATTACCAAACATATAATCGAAACAGGTCATAAGATTGATCTTAACTCGGCTTTTGTGGTGTGGTATAAAAGTGTAAAAGGGCGTATACTATGGTTTATTGAAGCCTTAGTCATACGAAAATTCAAATCCCCTTTGTGTATTCAAAAACAGTTTGTTCTCACCTTAAACCTACTCTGAGTAATATTAGCTTATTATCCAAAGTAATTAGGTGTCAAATTGTTTTCACATTATGTTTAAATTCACTTAGTATTGTTTGTTTGAATCTTCCCATCGATGTGTTATCAGGGCTATGGGCTATCAGGACTCAGTGGCCGAGTGGATAATGCGATGGCGTTTGTAGCGAGGGTACTGGGTTCGAGTCCCAGGGTGAACATCCAGGTGACGAGTCCCAAATAGGACGAAACGCGCGTCAAACTGGATTCCACTGCTAGCCACTATCCATTTCTGCTTACCATTTTTAATGTTTGATTATAATTCCTTGAAAAAAAGGGGGCTTGAATCAGATTACCTTGTGAAATGTTAGATTAGATTTACTTTAAATTCATCTGATGCGATTTTATAAATACGTTCTTCCTCTTTAAAAACTTATATTAATTTGGTACACAAATACTGTAGTAGGCTTCGAGTCGCAGTTGACAATATGATCATCACTACAGGAAACTACATGACAGTTACTAGGTTAGATCGCTCCGTAGGCCAAATATCAGAAGGCTATTGATGGTTATAGTAAGATGTATTTGTTGACGATCTATTAGTATTGAAATAATACCGAGATTGTTCCAGAGTTTACAAGCGGGACTACTGAGCGTACGCGAGTTCGTACAAGATCACAAAGCAACGGAAAAGTGTCTTTTTGATACACTTAAACAAATAGGTACAATAAAACAATCACTGGTACAATTGGTTATATTAATGATTGTTTCTCTTATAACAATTGTGTTCTCTTCATAAAACTAGGTCACTACAATACTGTGAAAGTCAGAAGGGGTTTTATGGAGATTTCAGGTATTTTCATAGTTGAAATCATTAGTCAGCTGAAGCTAGACCACCATCGGAAACTTGGAAGCAGTGGACAACCGTTTCCTCCTATTATGGGACTCGTCAACAGTGTGCATCCACGATCCCGCACTCGCAAGATTCGAACCCAAGACCTACCAGTCTCGCGCCAGAGCACTTAACCTCTAGACCATTGAGCTAGACGGCATCCAACGGTGTTGATGTCTAACTTTAACCAATCCACGAAGTTTGAGCAATCTTCACTAATTGTCTTCAGTGAGTTATTACCTCACAACAGACGTGGTTTGAACTCCACTGGTCACTGCTTCTCACTAGAACTCCAGGACATATATCTTGAAGCCAGTCGCTAGTGAGCATATGATTATAATCAGAAGGGGTAAAAATTCTCTGATTAGCTTTAGATGTCATATTCGACTAGAGTAGTCGTGTTTTGATGTTAATAATTTTTTTTATTTGTTTCATTCTTTCATATTCATATTATATGTAGTGGGAATCGCAATTCTTCCTTGTTTCAAGGATAAGTAATAAGTGATACAAATGTAACACTTGCTGAAGCTCTTGTTTCAAATGAAGGTTGTATTACGAATAACAAGTTAAAAGAGAATAGTAATTATGTAATCAATTATATGAAAGATGATTATCCGCTTGATCAATATAGGAAAAGTAGAACATCAACTCTGAGATGCACGTACATCCAGCTGACGAGTCCCAAATAGGATGAAACGCGCGTCAAACTGGATTCCACTGCTAGTCACTATCCATCTTTGCCTACAATATAGTTATATCTTTACACTTTATTTTTCTAATTATTTTTATTATAAGAGAGAGAAAGAAAACAATTTTTGTTTAGTGTTGTATAAGTTGAAATATGCTTTACTTGATGCAATTTGCACTTTTTTTAAATTACCAGACAGTAATGCAAAATTAGGTCAAATAAACAAAATGTAGATATTTTTATTCACACTATACTACTTATAATTAGTAAAAGTTTGGCCATTTCATCATAGAATTTAAACATAACTATTCTATCTTGTATATTGAATTTATGCTATTGTAGGGCCAGTGAAATGTCACTGGGCCCTAGCCAAATCATCAGGCAGTTGGGTCACTAAATATCGAACAGATCATCCATACCCTTCAAGGTCAAGGACAATCAACGCGTATCAGTTAATCATACGCCATGGACTAGCCCATGCGGCAGTGGTTCTACTTTCGCTTGTATCTAATTTAACTAATATATTCCTGTATTAACGTCCTTTGTATTGTACAGTCTTCAGAGCGTCCATGGTCCCTTGATACGTCGATGGGGCAATCCACGTAAGGTGCTGGTCGCTGGGTGTGACTTTGAAGTTAGCTTGTTCGTTACACCGTTCCCGTCTAACTCTAGTAGGCCTCCAATCATTCGACATATATCATCAACGTTGATGGTCTACACTATGTTGTCAACTGTATCATTTGCCCAATAAGTAAACGAACTAATCTATTCAGTTTTATTGAAATGATGAACTAATCAATGTTAGATCATCATTGGATGATGGTTTCATTCTAGTAGGAGACTCCTCAGGAGTGCGCATCCACAACCCTGTACATAGTTATCGAACCTAGGACTTTCTGGTTCGTACACAGATGCTTGAAGATACCATAGGTATCGTACTTTGACAACACTTTATCAGTAACACTTATAACTGAATCGCGCCCACCTGGTGAAATCATAGGTCAGAAGCGAGGAGGTTGGAAGATATATTTGATGGGCTATAAATATATTGAGAAGTGACTGATCTAATCTGGCTAATGATCGTAGGAGACGTTACACACGCCGTTCCAAACCGTGATCTGGTACGGATGCACGACCGAGCGCCTTCAGCTAGGTGAATCCAATAAAACTAATGTGGTCAGCATCTAATGTAGAAGACTTATAGAACTATTGATTTTGGGGATTTATTTACCGCTACAGGTCCATGTTGCTACGTCTTATTTCTTCACAGCAAGAGATGATCGACAAGATATAAGCATAGAAATTGAAACACTTTTTAAAAAAACGGTAAAAATCTAAACATACGAGATACAGTTTGAAAGAAATAAATGCAACTAATTGATGGAAAGTTACAAATGATATATTACTCAAAACTTAGTCGTAGATAGATATTGGATACAGTTGAACCACTATGATTGGTTTTCTGGCATATCATCTAACTTCTGGGGTCATTGACAGCTTAAGTTACACAATTTACTATATTTTTGGTTTCTTTAAAACACATAGATCATGGTGTCAGAAAACTTTAGAATGATCCTGTTGAAGTTGATATTCGGTAAATAAAAAAATCGGCAGTAGCTATATTCATAAAATCCTAACATTGACAAGCAAAGATGAATGGTGGCCAGCAGTGGAATCCAGGACACGCGCTTCGTCCTATTTGGGACTCGTCAGCTGGATGTACCTGCATCTCAGACTTGTTGATGTTCACTCTGGGAATCGCTTCAAACACCATCGCGTTATCCACTCGGCCACTGAGTTCTGATAGCCACTTGCTTGTGCAATGGGGTGAAGTATAAATTCATTTAGTATTGTTTGTTTAAATCTTTCCATCGATGTGTTAGCACTGCAACTGGTCAATCTCTAATCCGCACATTATGCACATATGCCAATTAGAGACTGACCAGTTGCAGTCCTAACACATCGATGGGAAGATTCAAACAAACAATACTAAATGAATCTTCCTAACATTGATGTTGAAAGTATTCAAGCCACTGACAAAAGTAAATATGATAATTTAAGTATTTCATATAATTTCAAATTCTGCTGTTCTCGATGGATAGAAATGAGGTTTATTCGGTGATAATTTTGAGCTTATTTATTTATTTGAACACATAAATATTGGTACAAATGGGCGTCAAATGCATATGTGCCACACAATAACAATGAAGCTAATAGTAGTTATCATTGATTTGCGGGCTAAGATACTGCCCGGGTACCCAGACCAAAACAGGTGCTTCTCCTAGAGGGCCATACCCGGAGCCTTCGACCTAAAGGTCCGATCCACAAGGCAGTGGATCTATGTAAGGAGATGCAGTCCCATGGTAGCCGGCGACCAACAATAGGTCCATACGCCATTTGTTCCTTCAGGATCCTGGAACCTATGTGAACCATTGGTCTGGAATCAGGGTTTTCCAAATTCCCTAAGTAGGTGCTCCGTATCCACCAACCTCGTTACAGCTCCGGACATTCGCTTCTCGTCCTCTCAATTTTGTATACAACACTCCATCACGAGGTGTTGAGTTGGACTTCACTGACAGTGGTTGTATACGCGTGGCCATGTGAGAGCACTTTTCGAGGGAGAGCTGACTCGCTTCCCCCCTCGACCGTACCAGGGCGTTTGGGGTCAAATGTACTGCTCTTGCACGCACTCGAACCAACACCCACTGCTGGACTACACAATTAACGAATAGGCCATACAGGCCTTTATTTCAAGCTATGAAAGTAACTGGTTTGTCATGAGACCTGAAAGTATCTAGCTCGATTCCTGAAATGGTTATAAGTATACATCGTTAATGAAACAATTGTTCAGTGCTCCTTCACCTTATTTTGTAAATGATATTTCGTTTATTTTTTTTATCTTTCAATCACCATAAGACTGATTTCGAAGTAGTTTTCTGCATTGTGAGCTCACTTGTTCCTAATGCCTGCAATTTTCAATGATCACCTAGCCAACGTAAATTTGTGATGTAAATAACGAATGGTTTCTCACTAACGAGACTATAGTCAAATATCAAAGAATCACATCTCAGTCGTGGAGATAAGAGTTATTGGGTGTAGGAAGGATTTGAATGTGACCAACTTGGTCTCGTGTGCAGTTACGGGTATGAGGGCTAATATCACTAATATCACCCGGCTGCCCACACAGTGAAAGGGTATTTCTTGAGGGACCTGACAAGGAAGTTCGATTAGTGTTGGTCTTAACTACCCGGGAGCGTGACCGCAGTGCCCAAGGGACAACTGCTTGAGGTCGGTCACACACGGCCTTTTTGTGAGGGATTTTTGACGTGTTAGCTCCATTCTTTAAAGGACCTTACCGCCGGAGACGGAAATCCGTGGGTCGACCTTTTCTAACCCCACCCCTCCTTATGGGAAGGTAGCATCGCTGTTATGCTGATTGTCTGAAGGAAACACCTTACCTGCCGTCACACCTCTGTACAGTCAGCAGTACGACTTCGCCTTCGGACCTTGGGATTGCTGCTTTTAGTCATACCGCTCTTCAACCGACCTGTCTGGCATGGTAGGACCTTGAGGAACGATTGTTCCAGCCAGTATAGCTCGATTGGTTCATCACGATAGGCAAGCCCGACCACCAAGTCAAGGTAGCAGCAACGGTCGGTAAAGAATCACATCTAAACCGCATTAAGAAAGAAACTATACTAAATATAAACGTACCAACTGAATTACTCACTACTCTCGCGAATAAACATGCATAAAAGTATTTGACCATCATTTTAATGTAAAAGGCTATAAAGTACATTTTCCTAGGATGACCTCATTAGGAAAATAATGATCACAATGTTTTTTATCAATACATGTCTGACCATATGAACTGAAACAAAACATGTGAGAACAAAAGTACATATTCAATTCACATTAGCATTTTTTGTTGTTGTTGAAGAAATGGATAATTCATCTTAATCTATGTAGCCAATATCCTATTTGTCTAGTCCTTAATTCTGAAAGATGTCTATCGACGATGTTTAAATGTGATAATCGATGTAAATGACTTGACAGTTTCATCCGCTTTTTTTCATGTTTACTATAGTTAAACATGGTAAGCAAAGATGGATAGTGGATAGCAGTGGAATCTAGGACGCGCGTTTCGTCCTATTTGGGACTCGTCAGCTGGATGTACCTACATCTCAGAGTTGATGTTCACTCTGGCACTGGAACCCAGTACCTTTCGCTTCAAACATCATCGTGTTATCCACTCAGCTACTGAATCCTGATAGCCACTTGCTTGTCCAATGGGGTGAAGTTTGAATTCACTTAATATTATTTGTTTGAATATTCCCATTGATTTGAGACTGACTAGTTGCAGTCTTAAAACATCATTGGCAAGATTCAAACAAACAATACTAAATGAATTTATAGTTAGACAGTTTTAGTTAGTAGAATTCGATCAGAACTAAAGGATAGACAATTTGATTGCTAATTACTAATTAATTATGTACAATATACCCAGTCTAGCAGGTTAGTCAATATTTGAGTAGATCAATGATAATATGATATGGTTTCTAATCACAAAAAGACTGAAGTGTTAACTAACAGGACACTAACCTAACACTTTAGTGTCCAGTGTGCTTCCAGGTTTTCCCTGGTGATCTAGCTTCAATTGGCTCACGCTTTCAACTATGAAAATTATTAAATCTCCACAAAACCCCTTCTGATAATGAATGATATATGTTGTCCATCTAGAACTAATTGACCAATACAAGATCATTCATATAGAAAATATTCTGCTACATATCAACTTCGACGTTGTAAATTACAGTTTATTTATATAATAAAACCATTTATGTTCAATTGATCACGAAAATCATGTGTTTATCTGTTTTAACGGAAACGTGTGTGAGAGATGATCAGCTGATTTTATCATTCGGATCAAATAAGGGTTGGTTACTGAGTTAAAATGAAAACGAAAATCATTGTACCAAGATTTAGAATGCGTTCTCAGATAGTTGCTAAGGCAATTCAATAATGAATAAAAACAACACAATCGTTTGTAAACATTTTCACCAATTGCAATACTCCTAACATTTATATCACAATAAATAAATCGTAGAAGTACTATAGAAATATGTGAGATTGGATTCCGGTTGAATGATAAATGATACCAGCCTATTTTATTAACGATGTACTCATTGGCGGCCTGTTTAAACATCTGGGCTACCTGTTCCTGTCATCTAGATATTTCAAACAGTTATCTGATTTCGTGCGTTTCTGAAAAGTGTAAGACCTTTCGCTGTAAAGGTTACAGAAGGCTTAATCAGAGATATCGTGGTTGCTGGTAATATGCAGCGAGAAGAATGTACATTATCCAGATGTCGATTGACTGGGCTAAGTTCTAACTGGCGATCACTCAATATTAATCGTCAGGAAGGACGAAGAAGTAAGAAACGGAAACTTGTTGAAGTACTTTGTGCTGAGAATTCTATATTGTACCAAAAATATAATATTGAATAAAGCTAATAATAATAATAAATAATAATACTTACTTACGCCTGTTACCCCTCGTGGAGGAGCATAGGCTACCCACCAGCACTCTCCATCAAACCCTGTTCTCGGCGATCTTTTCCAATTACTATTCATCCTTTTCATATCTACTTCCAACTCTCAACGCACTGTGTTCATCGGCTTCCCATCAAGATTCCAAGTTAGCCCTTATCTCGTGATGCAGTTAGGTGATTTCCTCAATGTGTGTCCTATCCTCTTCCTAATTTCCTATTCAGCCGGAAGTTGGTTTGTTCTCTCTCACAGTAGGCTGTTGATGATGGTATCCGTTCAGCAGACATTCAATATCTTACGTAGACAATTGTGTATAAATACATGTGCCAATTTGATGATGGCTGTAATAATTCTCCAAGATTCAGCTCCATACGGTAGAACTATCTTGACGTTCGTATTAAAGATTGTGAATTTGATATTGGTCGACAGTTGTTTTTAGTTTCATATGTTCTTCAATTGTAGGAATGCTTTCCTTACTTTGCCAATCCTCGTTTATACATCTGCATCAGATCCTCCTTGTTCATCGATGATGCTTCCAAGATACGTGAAAGATTCCACATCTTCCAGGGTTTCTCCACCGAGTGTGATTGGGTTGGTATTCTCCACGTTGTATTCGAGGATCTTGTATTTTCCTTTGTGTATGTTGAGGCCTATTGATGCAGAAGCTGCTGCTACACTAGTTGTCTTCATCTGCACTTGCTCGTGTGTATGGGATAACAGGGCTAGGTCATCTGCGAAGTCCAAATCTTCTAATTGATTCCGAGCTGTCCATTGTATTCTATGTTTCCCCTCAGATGTCGAGGTCTTCATAATCCAGTCAGTCACTAGAAGAAAGAGTAGACAGTCTTGTCTGACGCCGGTCGTTACTGGAAATGCATCTGTCCTCCATGCACTGTAGTCCGTCGTATGAGTTTTGGATAATGTTGACAATCTTCTCAGGAAATCCGTAGTGTCGAAGGAGTTTCCATAATGTTCTCCTGTCCACACGGTCAAATTCCTTCTCCTAGTTAATGAAGTTGATGTATAGTGACGAGTTCCATTCAACTGATTGTTCAACGATGATCTGTAGTGTCGCAATTTGGCCTGTACATGACCGATCCTAACGGAATCCAGCCTATTGATTTGGAAGTTGGGCCTCTTTCATCCGGTTCAGCAACACTCTTGAAGACTTTTCTTGGTACTGACATTAGTGTGGAAAATGCATTGATTCTCATCTAAACACTGGTCGTAGTATATCCAGTTCTTGTTTAAGTTGACTTATTTAAGAACGAAACCACACGTGAACTGTTATATTTTCAATGGTAATTTGGTTTATTAGTGTCAGCTCCACGCCTTAGGAATAATCAATCTCTAGTTAAGTTGAATGCCTAGAGCATATTGATTTTTGTATAGGGTACCAACAGTTTAGAAAACTATAAACTTTTTGATGGGACCATCTCTGAAGCGTTACGATTGGTGTAATGCAAGTAAATTATTCAGACACGTATGTCAGAACCGGGCTTGTTATGAAGTGGAAGCTGATAAGGCCGATGCATTGTACCCAACAAAGGACATTTACTTAGTTACTTACGTGTACATTTGAATACGTTTGGTAGGTATTACGAATATTCCTGGCAACTTTTCTCTGAGTACTGTACAAAAAGGTATTAAAATGATATCTTCATTCTTTTACTTTAGTGTAAGCGGGATAGTAATTTGTCTACAAAAAGATTATTATAGATATCATCACTGTAGATAAATGCTACGGATTCCGCATTTGTGATTACAAGGAAAGCACACAATCTAAGTGCCTTAAAATGATGCATGGTCAGTCAGTCAGTCACAACGTAGAACTTCGTATGTATGTACATCAGTTCGAGTTGCCATACCACATCAGCACACAGAGATGCAGTTGTCCATTCAAATCCCATAGTGGTAGAAGTAGTAAGGGTATAAGCAGTAATCGGAAAGACTAGGGTTTGAAGATGTTATCGAAGGAGTATATCCCAGTGAAATAAATTTGGAGAAAAAAAGATAAGAATTTGGGAGAATACAAAGAGTGGATGCAACTTTGCCATTGCAAACGATTTTGAGCCATGTCATTCAAGGTCTCTAACCAATAGTCCCATTGTCAGTGACTTCATGGATTTGTGCCACGTTTTGGTCTGGCCGCCCCTAGCTTTCTTCTAACCTACTCTTACGCCATAAAACATTGCACGTCGGTGGTTGGGTATACGTAACACTTGTCTTAGCCATCTCAAATGATCAAGTTTCACTACTTCATCAATCGATTTGCCATCTTTACCTAATACCCGCTTTCTAACGACTGCATTACTTACTCGGTGGTCCCAGAATATACAAGCAATGATTCGAAGACACCTATGATCAAATACTAGCAGCCTACGAATATCCTGTACTCTTACCGGCCATGTTTCGCTGCCATAAAGTAGGACAGAACGAACTGCTGCACAGTAAAACCGTCATTTGGTTGCCATACGGATATCTTGCCTACGCCATAAATGACGCAAGTTGGCGAAGGCTAGACGAGCCTCCTGTATCCCTGCTGAAATTTCGCCACATACCAGACCACAAGGGCTGATGAGACTCCCAAGATAAGTGAAGCGGTCAACACGCTCAACTAATTCACTCCCTTTCATTAGTTTAGGTGCCGATGCAACCTAATCCTGAAGTAACATTTTGCATTTCGAGGAGGAGAATCGCATCCCGAACATGCCTGCATTGTTGCTTAAAGTGGTCAGAAGACTCTGAATTTTGTCAGCGTCATCAAATAGAACTGTCATCGGCGTAATTTAAGTCAACAAGTGAGTCTCGCAGTAAAAGTTCAACTCCTGGAGATTGAGATGATGAAAGTGCTATCTCTAAAAGCATGTCAACGACAAAGTTAATCAAGAAAAGATGCATGGAGATAATATGAATTCTTTAATTTATTTGTAACCTTAACATAAGCTTATTAGTATGAAGAATATAGTCAAGGGTAAACATTGTACTGTTCAGCAAATCTTGCTAACACCTATTTTATAATGATGCTATTGTAATTTAGTTCAAAGGGTTGTTACTAGTGGAGTTGAGATATCTCGAGAGTGAAACAGTTATCCCCTGTGAAACTGGACGACAGTCGCAATGTCGTAGATTAACAGACATTAAAATAGTCCAAACAAATTCCAACCCAGTGATTCGCAACAAGACCTAAAGATCTTCGATGGGTGCCTGGTACTAAGAGGCCTCACCGCTCGAAGGTGCTAGTACACAGGAATGCAATCTTTAAAATATAATCTTGTACAAGTTCATGCTGTTTGTTTTTTTCGAAAACTACTACTTATTACTCATCATCTATCATTTGTCTCTTTTATGAAACACAATTTACTATATTACATTGATAATAACGTGAATTCGAAATGATTTCGTGTACATGTATACACACACTAAGACTAGTACTACTACTACTACAACGGTAAGTGTAAAATAAATATAAAAAAAAGAGAAAACAAAACAAAACACAAGGTAATTACTTTGATCCACAATCAATGTCTGCCAAAAACATGATTTATATATATATATGTATATAAATGTGTGTGTGAGAGAGTGATGCAACACGAACATGGTAACCGAAGCATTTTTTTTCCAATGTGGTAAAGTTCTTGTTGAATACACTTAGGAAACACTGTTGGTGACTAAATTAATAATAATTATTATTATTATTACAAAGTACATACATAGATACTATAGAATTGAAAAGAATATCAAAGAAAGGAATACCAAAAACAAGCTAATAGTATTATATCCGATATGGGGGGGGATAACAGTAGTCATAGTAACAATAAGATGTAATAAACGGTAGCAAAAAAGAAATGGAAGAAAAAACCACAATAGATATAATAATAAGAAGGCACGACATGATAAGAAGCAAAAAAATATGAATACACATATAATTTTTTTATATACATAATACATGTGCACTTTTATTTAAAACAAAAAAAAGAGGACAATTTTCTAGTTAAGTGCTTCATCCGGGACAAAATTCAACAAAAGACTTTCAACATCGACATCATCATCAATTGGTGTTTGAAATTCATTCTTAATATCAGGATCTTCTTTAAATTCTGATAAAATATCCAGGAATTCAGTATCACCTAACCATTGGTTACTATTATTAGTACTACTACTATTATTAGTATTATTATTATTATTACAACTAGAAGTAGTACTACGAAGATGGTGATTATTCGATGGAGGTGTAAGTGGTAAAAGATTTGAGTCGGTGTCATCCTCTGCTCCATAATCAAGAGATGCTGAAGAAGAGGATCGTTTAAATTTAGATTGGGATGCAGAAGCATTGGACCAATTCGAAAAACAACTTCTAGTATCATCTCGTTCTAAATAATTCTCCGTATAATTTGACCGGTTAGTAAGATTAAACGATCTTCGTCCTCTAATACGATCGGAATAATCTGTAGTAGTAGTAGTAGATGTATGATGTGAACGTGGTAAAAGAAATGACATTTCTTGATCTCCAATAGCTGCACGTTCTGCAGGAGTCACTTCATAGACACCATCAACAGATCGAGCACTAGAAATTAAAAATCACAATATTCTGTTGAAAATAATTTGTAAAAAAAAACAACCAAGATCAATGGAAAATCATAAACTTGATTAAAAGTTAACTAAATATTATTGAAAACATTTAAAACATAACCGTTGACTTTAAATAGAAAGAAGAATATGTATTTGTAAAATCTCAGCAAATGAATTTGAAGTAAATCCAACGTTTCGACTGGCAATCTGGTCTAAGTTTTTTCAAAGAATTATTCCTTATCAAAAAGGGTTTCGTGGGCTCTGGCTCGAGACCGATAGGTCCTGGGTTCGAATCTCGTGAATACGGGATCGTGAATACACACTGCTGAGGAGTCCCATGTTAGGACGAAACGGTCGTCCAGTGCTTCCAGGTTTTCCATGGTGGTCTAGCTTCAATTGATTCAGGCTTTCAACTATGAGAATTATTCCTTGATTGCCAGGCGAAACTTTGGATTTACTTCAAATTCACTTCGCTGAGATTTTACAAATACATATTCTTCCTATTTAATGTCTTACATTAACTCGCCGCTCAAAAACTGTGATAACCGTTGACTGTTCTTGAAAAAAAGACGTAAAAAAAATAACCAATATAATGAAAACTAAGTCTGATAACAATGAATTCCAACAGTATACAAATGCTATGAACGGTTTAAACGAAGAAATACCGGTGAATTCAATCAAAAAACCATAGAACACGTATAACTACATTACATAAACTTACTGTTTAACTCAATCGATCCAAATGCAATACACACAAAGTACAAAATCGTACACAATAAGTAGTTTTAGAAGAAAGGGGTATAGGAGAAACATATTTCAATAAAAAAAAGAAACAACTCTCTTTACTACAGATTATTATCCTTATTACAAATCAGTGATGTAAACTACTTAGTGTTTTTTAACGAGTTACTGTGGGAGACAACAAACCAGATTCCAGCGGAGGAAGAAATCAGGAAGAAGCGCTGGAAGTGGATTGGGCACACTTTGGAAAGTCACCCAATCGCGTCACAAGATAAACCCTCACATGGAATCCTGAAGAGGAAGACCAAATAACACATTACGCCGAGAAATGGAGACAGACATGAGAAGAATGAACAAAAACTGGATAGAATTAGAAAAGAAGGCCCAGGACAGAGTGGGTTGGAGAATGCTGGTCGGCGGCCTATGCTCCATTGAGAGTAACAGGCGTAAGTAAGTAAATAAGTGATGTACGCTGAAACTAATCAAAACAACGAGATTGGACTAATTAGTTTCAATAAGACAGAATATTTTACACAGGAAGGTCAATATTTTAATAATTTTCTAGTATGCATAGATAAAATTGAATTGTTACGCACGGCCGAGAAGTAGGGCGATATTCAAACGATTGCTAACATGACTGGAATTCCAGTTGGGTGTAAGTTTCCGTATGATAGCTGACACAATATTACTATCAGCATGAATGATTGCTATGCAGAACTAACTCTATCGTAGACCAAGTCCAAGACCTTCAGGTACCAGATAAGTACTGCTGGAGAGTATTCATGTTAAAACTAGGCAGCTGTCTATTACCTTCTAGTTCTGAATGGCCATATAACGAACATCATTCCATGATGTAAACCATGAAACTTAACAATTTCCACAAACCCCTTATTGTAAACAAAAGGATACTAGAACAGAATGACACATTTATATTATTTATTATAAATAAAAAAATCCGGTGAAATTACAACAGGAGTTTATGCAACATACCATAGAACCGTCTGGGGTTTATCTAATTTTTTTTTAATTTAGTACGATCTCTTAGGTTAATGATCTAAAAGCTTTATCTTTAATCAGAGAAAGTCTATGCAGAAACGTATGTTAAAAAATAGTTAGAACATATAAGTCAGTCAGTCAGCTACAACATAGGACCAGGCACATATAAGCATCGGTCCAAGTTGCCATACTTCGTTAGCACAACAAGGTGAACACCGGATTCATAGAAATAGTTAATTTAGTGGCGGTAGTATATAAAAGATAGGTTGTATATAAGGATATAGTATAGGAAGAACGTTATGAAGCAATTTTAATCTTAAGGTTTAAGGGAACAAGGGTGTTTGGTACCTAAGTGGTTGCGCCACAGAATTGGGCTGTACTGTTCGGATTGTAGCGTTGAAGCCTATATAGTGTCTGGTTCTCCTATATGGTGGGATTGAGCTGTACTGCTTGGGTTAAGCCTGGGCAATGTCTGGCTCCCCTGTTAAACGGGATTGAGCTGTACTGTTTGGGTTGCCGCGTGAAAGTCTGGATGGTGTCTGGTTCTCCTGAAAACCAGTGCAAAATTATCCTGGCCCATAAGTGTATGTTATATAACATATAAAGCGACTGCCTAGTTAATTATTTGGACGTTGAGACAAGTCTAATTAGTAGAATCATTTAAAGTACAAATGACTTTAAGGTGATTATTTTCAGATGAATAAATATGAAGTGAACAAGGATAAATAAATCCCATTTTTGATGTCAATATATCATAAAGTTAACAAGTTTTCATTAAAACGGTGAAGGCATAATGCAAGATCAGCATAATATTGGTACAAGGAAGCACCAGATACATATGCGCCGCACAAATCTCATTTGATTTGTGTGAGGGCTGTGATACTGCCCAGGTGCCCAAACTGAAGCTTGATGAAATAAAACTGACAGGATGAAAAAAAAACTAACAAGGAAATTGTTTTGTTTTTTTATTAAAATTAGATAGATTACTTACAGTTTATCATGACGTAGTAAATTATCGACAAGTTGAACCATTTTTCGATAAGTATCTAATATATAAGGACATTTAGGTCTTTCAGGAACTGGGAGACCGGCACGAACAAATTCTTTTTCAATTAATTTCAGATCGTTTAAAGATTTTTCGAATAAAGTCAAATTATGCTGTTCTTCACGTAATAACTGGTAAGCTATTTGCAAAACTTGTGGATATGATAATTTATCCACTGATTTAGGACCATTACAATGACCAAGATATCGTAAATCATCATTCGAAAAGCTACATCGAATTAATTCATAAATAACAGCAAGTTCACGTCGACGACTACGTTCTTGTTCATTGTGTTCATCTCTAGCACGTTTATCAGGACGACCAGACGATCCATTGTTATCTTTTGAATCTGTTTTGACTGGACGGAATGGTTTATGACTAGTGGATATTAATGAACTTCGTGGATGCTTAGAAATATAAACTGGATCTTCATCTGATTCATATTCTTGGAGAGGGAGATTCTGAGATAGAGGAGTAATTAATTTCCGACGTTCTAAACGAGGAAAGTGCTGTTTCCGATGTCTGGATATCGGTTGACTAGACATTGTTAATTCTAAAATATAACGGAATTTACAGAGGATGCGAACAAAATGAATAGAAGGTTAAGTAATATCAGCTACCTAATGGACAAACATAAAGATAGTAGCTAATTCAAATTAGTTACTGATTAACACATTACAGATTACCTTTAGTATTGTATAGCTACAGTATTTTATAAATGAATGTGACTTATTAGTGCAGGCGTATATGCTCAGTCTTTAGCCAAACATGACATGCGAAACTACTTGGGAGTCCAAAGAAAAGTGAATGAAATTCCGGAGCTCTAACCGAGTTCGTAGATACGGAGGGTCCACCTAGAGGAGTAGAGAAACTCCGGTATATATGGGCTCTTGGATCCTGAAGGAATAAATGGTGTATAAATCTATCTTGGTCAAGGGCTACAATAAGACTGTATCTTATGATGTTGACATACTGCCTTGTGAATTACACCTCAGTCGAATGCATCTAAAAAACCTCCACCTTTGTATAGACATTCGGGTAGTGTCTCGACTTATATACAATATTGACAATTACATTTTCAAGATCTTCCCCCTTGTTATTCATGCAAATAATATCCGCAACTGTGTTGTTGCATTCGTTGTTATTTTACATTCCGTTACTTATCTACTACTCTTCAGTCCCAATTTATGTATTCTTTTATTTTTCAACTCATCCAGCTGCTTGTCTATGGATAGAGTTCTGTCATAATCACTCGATTTCGACGTGGTGTGTAGTAGCAATCTCGGATGCCTTCACGTCTTATGCAAAATAACTATCTTCAGTGTTCCACACTGATGCAGATGAAACAACAAATTTGGTTATGTCTTTGGGAAGCCTTGATATAAACGTCTG
Source organism: Schistosoma mansoni (assembly GCF_000237925.1). Lineage (NCBI taxonomy): Eukaryota > Metazoa > Platyhelminthes > Trematoda > Strigeidida > Schistosomatidae > Schistosoma > Schistosoma mansoni. Next base: position 671,615 of record NC_031495.1, read on the forward strand.
TTGTATATCCGGGACTCTTACCTAAGACCCTCGTGAGGTACTACTAATCCGCTCTCCATCTGTCGATTTGTAAAGCTTGTTTCGTGTGAGCGAAACCGGACACTCCCTGGTTTAAGTGGCGCTGCTATTGCAGTAAGTACCAGAGCGGAGGCTTCACTAATCGACTGAATCCCAAATAAAGGTTGTTAGAATAGAAGGCTCCTTTAAATTGAGGAACTAGAACGAGGAAAGAAATTTTCAGTAAGCTCTTATATTGCGGCCTAGATTTATAGATAATTTTTACTATAAATTAGGTCTTCTTCAGATAGTGAGTTCGGCGGATATTGTGACGCCAGACGGAGACTTGAATGAGAATGTAGGATGTCTGGACACATAGAAGAGTTGTCTGCGTAGCCAATGGGGATCAGCTGGTAGCAGGTAAGATAAAGATGATTGTTTCCTGTAGCTCTGAGCAGACCAGCGTCTGTTTTCAGTCAGCACCAATTTTGACAGCTATAGTCGATGTACAAACTAGCACCCTCACTTTGCAACTTAACCCTGGATTCAGATTGAAATCATGACCAGCTACTACAAGAGTGGTTGTGTAAAAGACTACCTCTTATTTTGGAGTATTTATCGAGAGTTTGATCATGGTTTGGTTTACGCCTAGCTTATCTCGGGTTTTAGTGGCCAGAAAACGTTTAGTCCTAAAAAGATTGGTAGAAGAAACTTGGCTGTAACTTTTGCTTCAACTAAATATTAAAGAGTTATGTTCAAGGTTATTAGCCAGTCTACCGGAAAGCGTAGATGAGGATTAGGTGATTTTGCCTCGCTCTACGGAAAATAGTGGGTCCCGTCTCTCACAGTTGTGCAAAACCTCCTTTTTATAAGCACCAGGCTTTCACAAGCTTTCTAAATCTCATCGAGGCACTCCGGTTCACTCGGACTAAGTGACAATTTATTGATAAATGTACATCCTTACGTCAGGGAACTGTGCAAAGTTTCCGCAAGGACTGAGAAACCTTGAGGTCGGAGCAAGATAACGAGCCGAAAACAACAGATGCATGTACCTTCCGGAAAATGTTTTAACTCATATGAGCCACTGGCACCAAAAACCATGATGTGAGCGGGACAATCTGTGAAAGTGAAGGAACGCTAATTAGTAACACTTAATGATGTCTTGAATGATCGGGAGTCTTTTGAGAAAGGTCCAGCTGGTCTGCTGTCTTAGCGACATCCATTAGATTGTCCTGTCCTCCATTGACAGTGTTAACTAAAAAGCCTATCGCGAAAAGTTTAAAAGGAACTCAAACGCTTGAAGCGGAATAAATCTGGACAACTTACCTCTTGTTCTTTAGAGAAGGCTTACATCATCTATGTAACAACTAAAGGGGAACAAGTTTACTTTTGACCGCGTCCAAACTACCATACCTCGCAGATTGATCAAAACCATTAAAAGACTAAGTCACACGAAACAAGCTGGCTTTTATTCTGGTCGTGAATTTGTTGATCATGTTTACACTGTGCCGAATGCTACGGTATTAACATAACTTTAGCAGGTTAACGATTACTGTTTCTTAATAACAGGGCAATTTTTCGTTTGCTGAGAATCTCACCAACATTTTGAAGGCTCTGTACACAAACAAAACAGGCAGTGAGGGCGTACAACCATCTCTTTCCATTGATCAGTTTTTATTTCACTTATTTGAACACGTTATTAGCGGTACAAGTGGGGCACTAAATGCATATGCGCCACACAATAAAAAAAGTGTGAAGTGTTAGAGAATATAAAGTGCGTATAAGGAAATGGAGAACGACAACGAACAGAACTTAGCGTGTGAGCGTGAAATAATAACGGGAGAAGCAATTCAATAGGCAAAAGCGCAATGAAAGTTACAATATGATCGCCACTGGTTCCTATTCTGAGCCATGTCTGATAATGTTTCTAGCCACTGTGTTGAACCATCGCGAGGACTCCAACCATGTTAGTAATGCAGAGGGCACAGCAACGCTAATTCAATTGATGCCACTATCTTGAAACATCGACTTCGGTGGCTTGAACATGTCTTACGAACGTCGTTCCAGAGAATTCCACGTCGCACATTATTTGCCTGGGACTGGTTGGAAAAAACGGAGGGGTTGTTAGTGTATGACGTGGTGTCATGGTATGAAATAAAGATGTACAGGACCAGCTTCTGTTGGATCTTCACGACTCTTTGGTTGGGGTCCTAGAGACGCAACAACACAGTGGCCAGAAACATTATCAGACATGGCTCAGAATAGAAACTAGTGGTTATCCTGCTGTAAATTTTCTTTACTTCATAAAAATTAACGTAACTTCTTTAACTGAAGGAATTCTTTCTGGTTGTACTTTTGCTAACTGAATTGCTTCCCGTATTATTATTTCACGCTCACACGCTAAGTTCTGTTCGTTGTCGTTCCCCATTTCCTTATACGCACTTTTTATTCTCTAACACTTCACACTATTGTTATTGTGTGGCGCATATGCATTTGGTGCCCCACTTGTACCAATGTTTGTATTCAGAGAAATGCCAATTTAAAACCGTGAAACATGAATTTATGATGAACTTATAGCAACCGATTACATGCTTTTGAAGCCTGTTTTGATGTGACTGCCAAAATAACCTGAAATCAAATGTAGTTTACGATTGGTGTTCGATAAACCTTTGAGTTTATGTTGTCAATGAAGGTAATTGCTAAAAGTTCGAGGTTTGTCGTGGCTATCATCGCGGAATGATTTTAAATAGACAACCATGAATTTTCTACCAGTGACACAATTAATATCTGGATCATTGAAGTAAAATAGCCAGAATCACTTAAGTTACCAAAATGATATCACCAATGAAAATTTTGACTAATGATATTCGGTGTAACTGATTTTTTTGTTGATGAGCATACATTTACGCAATGGCGCTGCGAGCGGAAAGAATGCAGACATGAAAAACTGATTATTGGATTATTAGTTTTGTAACTGTATTCACAAATGCCCCAAATGCCCTGGTACGGCCGAGAGTGGGGAGAGTCTACTCTCCCTCTCGAAATGCTCTCACATGGCCAGCGAATATATAGCCTCTGCCAGGGAAGTCCTACTCACTGCCTTCTCGTGGAACTACTGTTGTTTACGAAAGTGAGAGGACGAAAAGCGAATGTCCGGCGCTTTAACCGGGTTGGTGGACATGGCGAGTTCACCTAGGGGAGTTGGAAAACCCTGATTCCAAACCAATGGTGCACATGGGCTCCAGTATCCTGATGGAACGAATGGCGGAAGAACCTGTCATTGGTCAACGGCTACCATGGGACTGCATCTCCTCACGATGCTCCACTGCCTTGTGGATCAGACCTTTTGGTCAAAGGCTCGGGGTGTGGTCCCCTAAGAAAACCACCTGCTTCGGTTTGGGCACCCGGGCAGTATCACAGCCCACACACACAATAGTGTGGCGCATATGTACCTGGTGCCCTTTTGTACCAATATATATGTGTTTAAATAAATAAATAAATAAAATTCACACTAATAATAATAACACTGTATTCACACTAATAACATATATTCGAGGACGCTATCTTTGTATGAAAAACTCTAATTAAGTGCAACATAGTTACATTGCGCCAGATTAAAATAACTTAAAGGGATCCAATAAATGCCCTGGTACGGCCGAGAGTAGCAAGAGTTCACTCTCCCTAGCCACGCGTATTTAGCCTCTGCCGCAAAAGTTCTACTCACTGTCTTCTCGTGGCAGGCGTGTTTTGTACACAATTGAGAGGATGAAAAGCGAATGTCCGACGCTTCGATTAGGTTGGTGTACACGGATCACCTACTTAGGGGAGTTAGAAAACCCTGATTCCCAACCAATGGTGCACATGTGTTCCAGTATCCTGAAGGAACAAATGGAGTATGAATCAATCCGTTGTCACCGGCTACCATGATACTGCATTTCCTTACGATGCTCCACTACCTTGTGGTTCAGACCTTAAGGGCAAAGGCTCGAAGTGTGGCCACCTAAGAAAATCGCCTGCTTCGTTCTGGGCAGCCGGGCAATAACATAGCCTTCACACAATAAAGGAAATGACATTTCTTTGTATAGCGCATATATATCCGGTTCCCCTTTGCTCCAATATTTGAGTTCAAATAAATCAATAGTGACTGTTAGGAAGTTAGTGCAATCGGTTTATTTCTAAAACCAGAGAAAACAATTTATACACACATACTTTCTACCAACATGACCACCTAACTACATTTGACTGTCCATGCGTTAAAAAGTAAGGAAATCAAGCACCACAAGACCTGTATTTCCCCTGGAGGTGAAAAGTTAACAGGTGATCTGACTTATGTATATACAACTGATTATTACAACCCACATGTTGGCTTTGTTAATAACTATAAAACATATATTACATATACGGTTTCAAGCGATCCTTATGTACAGTGTAGTGTCAGTACATACAGATAGAAAATATCATGAAAACTACCCACAAACTGAAAAGCTAGACAACGTGAGTAATTCAAATATTCGAGCCGTACCGTAATTAATTGTAAATCCAACATTCAATAGTTTCAGTCTCAGTTTGATAGACACTGGGGGCTTGATGGCCTGTGTTAGTCCTGGAAATGATGTTCTCCTAGTTAGTCCATTTTTATTTTGAAAAAGTAAACGGACGGGGCTTCAAACACGTGCTGAGTCAATGAATTTCACTCATTATTGATTCGGTGTGAAAGTCGATAGTCAGATGACAAGTAATTTGTTCTGGGCTTGTGAACTTTCTGGAGTGTCCTCGTAAATTTTCTGTTTTGGAAGACAAGAAAAATGAGGGCACATCAGGTGCGAATTCATCGCTGAGCAATTTAAAAACTCTAATCAAGTCACCTCTGTTTCTTCGATATGTCAGCAGAAATAGATTTAGCTTGGTCAGTCTAGTACCATACGGGAGGTTCGCTATTCCGGGAATCAGCTTAGTTGCTATTCTTTGAACCCTTTCCGAGGGCTCACCGTCTTCTTTTAAGCTAGGGCTAGCTGCTTGTATGCAGTACTCAAGTTTAGGACACACAAACACTGTATACAAAGTCAAAAACGTTATAGCGTCGATATAGCTAAAGGCCCTACGTATTGACCATAAAGTTCTAAGACCTTTGGCGCCTATTGCACAGCAGTGGGCAGTAGTCTTTAAGTCTTGTCTAACTATGACTTCTAGGTCATTGCGTATCTGGACAATAGGTAGCTCAGTGTTATTAATAGCTTCGTCAAAAGGCTTTTCAAACAAATAGATCTAGGAGATCTAGATTTCTGATGAAGAGAGAGGGCGCACAGACTTTTTGAACATCAAGATGTGGCTGTTCGTACCTTTTAAGCAGTTTTAGGGACAATTCTGGAGTGATTGAACCAAGTTGTTTAAGTATAAATAAGGGAGTTAAGTTTTTCTTGGCTGTGTCCCATGTGTAATCTGAACTAATGTCTGAGCTTTTTGCGGTTACAAACCCAAGATCACGTCCTGAAGATACAATCGAGGGCCGATTACGGTGGACAGTGTAAGTGCTTTGTGTCAAGTGAGGCCGAATGTTCATTACTTGACATTTCGGCATGTCAAGATTCAACTCATTGTCTAATAACTTTTCCCTTTTGTCGCAAGGTCTTTGACAAGCCCAAGGGAATCCCCTTAGCTATTTACTAACATCCATATATTTGCGTCGTTTTCATCATTTTACCTAGAAGACTGCTAGTAAAGATAAAGAACGAGAGTGGACCTTAGATTGTTTCGCATGAAATTACTGGTGTTGCTACCTCCCGACTTGCATGCGGTTTATTTTACTTGGTCGGTTTCGAGGCCAGCATAAACGTGGGCCAGTGAAACCCATCTTTTAACCTCCGCTATGATATGTACATGAATCGCTATGTCAAAGAATACATAAACCAATATCTTATACTCTCAACAGGTTGTCTAGCTTTCTCATCCTATGAGTAGATTGAAAGCACAGGACCTGACTTTACTGAACCTGTGCTATGACACACTGAAGTTAGTGTTTTTATTCATGTATTCCTTCACTTCCTCATTGACCAATCCTTTCATTTTTTTCGACAGTATCTACAGTAATGCGACTGGTCTGTGAAAGTCTGAGTTTTCTCTATCTCCGCCTTTAGAGACTGGAGTGACCTTCCAAACTCCTAGTAGTTGTCATGAGTCTTAAGTGCCTGAGCAGTTCACACACCGTTGTTCTGATGGCTTCTGCGCGCTATTTCACAATCATTGATTCGGTGTTGTCATATCCTAGTGACTTTCCTAAACGAAGGGATTTTAGATAACTTAATACTAGTCTAGGAGTTAGTTGGATATCTCTCAGACTCTCAACTGCCACTTGGTTTGCAGAGTGTTCTACTCTTGCAGGCTTCTATATCAGTCACAGGGGGTATTTAAGGTCCTCCTCATGGTCGTTTAGTCTCCCTTGGTATAGCTAACGTAGGATGTGTCCTCATCTTTTCCAAGTATCTCGATTGTAACCACGTCAAACATGACTGTGCCAAGGACATACATACATGGTAGAACATACATATAGAAATATTACGAAAATTACTTACAGACTACAAGGCTCGACAAAGTGGATAATTCGGACATGAGGGCCATACCTCAGAAGCGTGAGAATCTACTTTCAACGCATAGCCTACAGGTTTAATATATGGTCTATTTATGACAAAGAGGTGATTTTTCTTCAATATCTACTTCCGAATCGTTAGAGGCGAGTTTTAGAAATTGAATGGTCAATCTTCTTATTGCAGCGTTTCATATACAATATTTTTGTGGCAAACTAGTATAAACCAACTACTTTCATCGTGATAGCATCTTGATGCTACGATGCCATTTCATATCTTTGTCGTTCCGCAGTGCAAGCAGGTTAATGAAGAAGCCACAGATATTTGGAGTTTGACAACACTTTAAAAACTAACACCTTATATAATTGAATAACGCCCATCCAGTGAAATCAAGAGTCAGGAGCGAGAAGGTTGGAAGATACATTTGGTAGATTATCAATATATTGTGGATTGACTCATCTAATCTGGCTGATGATCGCAGGGGACATTGAGCCCGCTGTTCCAACTCGTGAACTGGTGCAGATGCATGACCAAGCGCCTTTAGGTAGATGAGTTCATTAAAAATAATGTGGACAATAACCAATGTCGAATACTTAAAGAGATATTGATTTTGGGGATTTATTTACAGCTACAGATCACTCACCCCCTAGTTAGGCGGTGATGACCCTACGACTTGACCAGCTAGAAGTTCAAACCCAACGATTTTGTCGTTGGTAAACACTCTTCTGATAGCTTGTTATGTTCAGCAGCGTCTGGTCGTCTTTCCTAACCAAAACGGGCCATGAAATGCAAAATAGTATTAAGGAAACAAAGCACAATGAAAATTTTGGTCCCTCGTAAACTTCATCATTCTTTTTATCGTCTTTTCCAGCTTCCCTGGAAAAAAGGAAAATATAAGTGCATATCAAAATACATTCGTACGCACGTAAAGATACAAAGCGAGCGAAAAAAGAGTTGATAAACTCATACACATGCGATAGCGTAAAAGCGATTAGAAATTTTTCGGGTTATTATTAAATTTTTTTGTTGTATATAATACAAGGAGTTCTGGAAATCTTGCTCTTCTTCCAGAACGCGTTGTCTTAAGTTTATTTTCAGACGCTGACGAAGTATCAACGTGCGTGTCGGCTATCGGATGGGATACTACAAGTGTAGGGGCCGTGTCGTTCGATTGTACCGAAGAAAAATCGACGAAGGCGGTTCATCGTAAACTTCATCGTTCTTTTTATCGTCTTTTCCAGCAGCCCTGGAAAGGAAAAAAAGAAAATGTAAGTGCATATCGATAGGATTTCATTCTAAATACGTTGCTTTGAGGCGATCGATACTGATTCCATCGTTACTGCCGTTCTTATCGGCTGTATAGTACTTAGGTTCACGCTGAAGAACTTTGAAGGATCCTTCGTATGCTGGTTCGAGGGGTCGTCGATGTAAGTCTCGACGAACGAAGACATGTGTACTATGTCGTAAGTTAGGTTGAACGAAAACATCTGTTGATCGAGGTCGAGTGGAAACGCATTGCGTCTGTCAGCCTGCTCGTGGAGGAGTTGGGATCCATGTTCATTGAAGAAGATGAAGGATACACGAGTTCCTCTGGGAGTCGGAGTGTCGTTTCATAAACGAGTTGAGATTCAGTGTATCCAATGTCAGCTTTCACTGCATTGCGAACACGTAGTGAGACGGGTGGAAGTTTGTGCAACGTATTGAAGACGTTGCGTCGACAATGTTTCGGCACGATTGGACGATCCCTACCTGCAGATGTGTCACACAGTAAGGTTTCCTTACCTGTTCCCATCTGTCTAATGCGCAGTTTTGGAATTGTCGAGAATAACTCGTGCTGAAGATCAGTGTCTTCTTTTTGAAGCTGAGCGAGTTTAAGAAGGTCGATTCCTTGGAAACTGTTCAAGGAACTTATTCGAGACAAAGCGTCCGCGACTACATTGTTAGCTCCAGAAATGTGTTGTATGTCTGAAGTAAACTGCGAAATGTAGTCGAGTTGTCGAGACTCTCGAGGTGAGTACTTGTCTGCGGATGAGCTCGAAGAGAAGGTAGGAGGTTTGTGATCGGTAAAAAGTGTGGATTCTCTTCCTTCGATGGAATGTTGGAAATACCATACAGCACAATACATAGCTAGGAGTTTCCTACCGAAAGTGCTGTACCTTGATTCAGTGTCCAGTAACCGTCTAGAGAAAATTCGTAAAGGTTGCCAATAGTGGTTTACCCATTGTTGTAAGACTCCTCCAATCGCTCAGTCGAATGCGTGTGCGGCGATACTAATGGGCGCTTGAGTGTCCTGATGTGCTAGCAGGGTTGCCCTTGCGATGAGTCCCTTAATTGTGGAGAATGCTTTTCGCGCGGTGTCGTTTAGAATAATTGATTTCGCATTTCCACGAAGTTGGTCTGTTAGCGGTTTCATAAAGAACGCGCATGAAACGTCTATAGAAACTTACAAGACCGTTAAATGTGATCGGTTTGGGGTAATGCAGAATGGCCGCCACTTTGCTTCTAAGAAGTCGGATGCATTGAGCAACAATAGTGTGTCCTAGGAAATCTAGGGAGTCGGTTCCAATTTGGCATTTCTGAATGTTTACAGTAATGCAGTCGTTCGAACACAATGTCCAGATGCTGGAGATGGGATTCTCTGTCCGGAATAGCTATCAAGCAGACATCAACATACGCACAATGTGATTTTGGGGATTTATTTACGACTACAACCTACTATAATCGAGACGTGCCAACCCAGTTAAATCAGAAGTCAGAAGCGAAGGTGTTCGAAGGTATATTTGAAAGGTTATCAATATATCATGGATCGACTCATCAAATCTTTTTAGCAATTGTAGGAGACGTTGAGCACGCCGTTCTCACTCGTGATCTGGTGCTGATGCATGACCGAGCGCATTTAGCTAGGTGAGTCCACTAAAACTAGTGTGGTGAGCGTCAAATTTTGGAAGACTATTGTTTTTGAGGATTTATTTACCGCCACACACCGATGACTAATTTTTGTCGTCATCTTTAGGACTAGCGATAACTTAAACATTTTGTTTCTTTTGCTCTTTGTAAGCAACAATCAATATCTTACTTGCATTAAAAATTTGACTTTTACATTCAACTTCGTTAAGTCCATTTTCTACAACCCATTGATGTTTCAGTTTGGAAAGGACAGGAGGCTTGATGGCCTGTGTTAGTCCTGGCAATGATGGTCTCTCAGCTGGTCCAACTTTCTTTTGAAGGAGTCGACGGATGGAGCCTCAACCACGTGCTGAGGTAATGAATTCCACTCGTTGATTATTCGATGGGAAAGTCGGTAGTCAGCTGACAAGTAATTCGTTCGGGGCTTGTGAACTTTTTTGGAGTGTCCTCGTAGATTTTCTGTTTTGGAAGACAAGAAAAATGAGGGCATATCAGGTGCAAATTTGTCATTAAGCAATTTGAAAACTGTAATCAAGTCGCCTCTGATTCTTCTATATGACAGCGGGAATAGGTTTAGCTTGGTCAGTCTAGTACCATACGGGAGGTTCGCTATTCCGGGAATCAGCTTAGTTGCTATTCTTTGAACCCTTTCCAAGAGTTCACTGTCATTTTTTAGGCAGGGGCTAGCTGCTTGTATGCAGTACTCAAGTTTAGGGCGTACGAATGTAGTGAACAGAACACGACTGGGGACAATCGAATGTATTTAAGCAAAGATTACAGACTATCTCAATAAATTCTGATTACCAAACAATGAACAGTCAATTTGCAAATTAACAACCAATTGTTTCAATCTTCACTGTTTCTTCTCTTATTCCATTGCTCATGCATTTTCCAGACGTTTGCGTTTCATTTCAGTTCTTTCCTCATCGGTCTTCTGCCAAAATACATTCTATGTCTGACCCACACCATATACTACTTATATGGATATAAGTAGACCACACCACACTCGTCCCCCCTTTAAAGCATTCGTACATGCGGTGGTTCTGCTCGCCATGCCACTATCTTCTTTCACTGCAGTCTGTGCCAAACTCTCCGTCAGAATGTCGAGTCTGCGGCGCGCTGACCTCCATAGCTCCGTCGACCTGCCGGGGCACCAACATCCGCATCCACCCGGCACCCGGGACGTTCAACACCCGTACTCCACCGGCCTGCTGAGCCATCTACATCCGATGTCCGCCCAGCCGCCGCACGTCCCACTGCTCCTCTCCGTCGACAGCACCCGCTACAGCCAACGCCGCCCCGCCAGAACACTCCACTCGACGCCAACTCCCCACACCAGACTGCCCCAACTAGCACCTCAACTCCAGACCCGCAGTGGCGTCCGCAGAACAGCACCCTTCCTCCTCCTGGTTGGCAGCGACACCAAATGTAGTGAACAGAACACGACTGGGGACAATCGAATGTATTTAAGCAAAGATTACAGACTATCTCAATAAATTCTGATTACCAAACAATGAACAGTCAATTTGCAAATTAACAACCAATTGTTTCAATCTTCACTGTTTCTTCTCTTATTCCATTGCTCATGCATTTTCCAGACGTTTGCGTTTCATTTCAGTTCTTTCCTCATCGGTCTTCTGCCAAAATACATTCTATGTCTGACCCACACCATATACTACTTATATGGATATAAGTAGACCACACCACACGAACACTGTATACAAAGTCAGAAACGTTTTCGCGTCAAGATGCTTAAAAGCCCTGCGTATGGACCATAAAGTCCTAAAACCTTTGGCGGCTATTGCACGGCAGTGTGCAGTAGTCTTTAAGTCTTGACTAACGATGACGCCTAAGTCATTGTGTGCCTGAACAGTAGGTAACTCAGTGTTATTCATCGTGTATGTATCTGTACCCTGGTGGCCAATATGCATCACAATACACTTGGAAGTGTTTATCGGCAATTGCCAGGTTTGGGACCATTCAGATAATCTCTCCAGGTCATTTTGAAGTTCTAAGCTACCGCCCTTGCTTTGTATCGCTCTCCATATCTTGACATCATCAGCATAGAGTAAGACCGATGACGATAGTAGACGAGGGAGATCATTTACGTACAGGAGGAATAACACTGGCCCCAAAACTGTACCCTGGGGGACTCCACTAAGCACAGTTTCCCAGCTAGACAACTTGGAGTTCACCCTTACTCTTTGTTGACGCCCAACCAGGAAGTCTTTTATCCACATCAATAGATTGCCTCCAATCCCGACATTCCTTAGCTTATATAATAGCCGGTTATGCGGAACTTTGTCGAAAGCTTTGCTGAAATCGATGTAAGCTACGTCTATAGGTAACTTTTGGTCCTTAGGAGCGCACCAGCTTTCACGAGCGACCAATAAGTTTGTGAGACAAGAGTAACCTGTTCTAAAGCCATGCTGCTTTTCGGAGAGGATCCGGTTTTCATCGAGATACTTTAACAGCTCCTTCCGAATAATCTTTTCTAAGATTTTAACAACCACACTAGTTAGGCTAATGGGTCGGTAATTCTCAGGCTTATGTTTTGTACCTGTTTTGAAGACTGGACTTACTATGGCGTTCTTCCAGTCTTTTGGTAGACGACCTTGGGTTACGGATAGATTAAAACATACACTTAAAGGGTTCGCAACAAAGTTAGCTAATTCCTTTAGTAACCTAGGATGCAGTTCATCGGGTCCAGTGGATTTACCTATGTCAAGCTTAACTAGCAGACCAAAGACATCGAGTTCTTTAATGGTTACGCTATCCAGCGCTTGTGTGGGGGGATACTCCAAGTAATATTGCTCAATAACCTTGTCGTTTTAAACTTCTCTAAAGATGACCATGAACAATTCAAATAAACAGAAACACTGATGGGATTTATGTCATTTTTGTTGTATGTCAACTTAATTGTTTATCTAGTGACCCTTTCAAAGTTTTCTTCTTATATATTCTCAATGCTTAGTTGTAAAACTTTCAGAAGGGGATCTCAATGGGTTGGATAATGCTGAGGACTTTGTTGGCGACCGGTAAGTAGGCTTTATAATAGTTTAATATTGGGTCGATAGATCAAAATACCATGACACAAAGGATAATGTAAAGTAGGTTTACTTTTTTACTTTGAATTTATGAATGATCATAGTCCTGGTGACATGGATGCTCAGTCGATTCGGGATTTCGAGGTGAGTTCAGAGTAACACTACTCCTAATGGTTGGTTGATGTAGTCGTTAGTTAAAAAAGTTCCAAAACGTGATATATGTTATTTTGGAGAGCATCAAGTCATGTCTGGGTAGCGTTTCTTAGGACACTTCACAAATTATAAGTTTTGGGATGCAGATATAAGAATGTTTTATGGTTCTGTTGATACACAAAGTTGTCCATATTAAAACAGATCTTTCGACTAGGAATAGGCAAACTAAAGTCTATGATCTTTGCCACTTGTGCACAATGTGATATGTGGTCGAAGTTCAGTCAATCTGATCTAAGAAAAAGCTTATGTCGAAATTTGAAGCTAGTTTTTTTTAACTTCCCTGTTAATACCACGATCCTCATAATTAAAAAATCGACTGGATATCTTTATTTCGCTGATTCCACATGGATAGATTTCCCAGGGTGATTTTAACCATATTTTGCACATAACATGCAACTACTTTGACGTAATCGAGTTATTTTCTCTTACTAATCTGTGGATAATCGGTCTTATTCAGACACATACTACCTCAGTGGACGAGGGAAATGTGGTTCTCAGCCAAAAAGCTTCTGGGTCTCTGGATTCATCAGACAACCAGGAATCTTCAGGGGAAGATCACTTATCAGGTAGGTCCATAATGCCTCCCAGGACAAATCAGGAATCAGCTGGACTTGACCACAAAAATGTTCGGGAGTCTATTCTAAAAGAACTGCCTTCATTGGATTCAGTTGCTGCAGAAGGTATTAACACACATGAAATTCCAACTTTCAATGAATTCCATGCAATGGTTTCAGAAAGGTCACAATCACGTAAAGGGCAAGGTTCGTGTGTTTTAGTTTTGTTTGTTAGTTATCAAAATTTGATATATACCATATTGAGAGGCTGTGTTCTTGTTATTATATTAGTTGCATATTAAGTATGTTTTCGATAACCAGAAAACGAAAGTGGTCAAGTCAAGAAACACTTTCATGCCGTATGGTCTTGATTATAAACATTTTACACTGCTTGATTACTGATTGGTAACTGAATGGTCATGAAATCGACCACTTGCGAGGAGGCAATCTATGTGAATCTCAGTCTTAAGGAGATTTGTCGGTCTGTCCATTTCAGTGGTAACGTCTTTGACACTAAGGTGATGTGAGTTTGCGGTCACCAATATCGTTAGTCTCCCTGAGATATGGGTGCCCCCAAATGCCCTGGTACGGCCGAGAGTAGGGAGAGTCTACTCTCCCTCTCGAAATGCTCTCACATGGCCAGCGAATATATAGCCTCTGCCAGGGAAGTCCTACTCACTGCCTTCTCGTGGAACTACTGTTGTTTACGAAAGTGAGAGGACGAAAAGCGAATGTCCGGCGCTTTAACCGGGTTGGTGGACATGGCGAGTTCACCTAGGGGAGTTGGAAAACCCTGATTCCAAACCAATGGTGCACATGGGCTCCAGTATCCTGATGGAACGAATGGCGGAAGAACCTGTCATTGGTCAACGGCTACCATGGGACTGCATCTCCTCACGATGCTCCACTGCCTTGTGGATCAGATCTTTTGGTCAAAGGCTCGGGGTGTGGTCCTCTAAGAAAACCATCTGCTTCGGTTTGGGCACCCGGGCAGTATCACAGCCCACACACAAATGAATGAAATGATGAACTCTACTGACGATTCTATTCCTGCTCATATTATAAGCAAGACAATTTACATTATTATTATTATTATTATTATTATTATTATTACTTACCATATCGCTAATTCACCCCCTTTTATCCCCAATTTGCGTAACCTTACTCTTCAACTTATGCAGCAGCTCGCCAATGGTGGAAAATCTGTCCTATCTAAACGATCTCCAGTCACTGTCTGGTTGAAAGTGAATGCTTCCACCGATAATGAATACTGAGGCAGTCTTTCTGAAACCACGTACGCCGTTCAAGCTGGCTTCCTTCAACGTTCGCACACTAATGCAGATCGGACAACAGATAGGGCTGGCTATGTCTTTGGAAGGTCTTAATGTTGATGTTTGTTGTCTATCCGAGACCCGTATTCAAGACTAGTGAAGTACTACAAATCCGCTCTCCATCTGTCGCCTCGAAAAGCTTGTTCCACGTGCGCTTATCCGGGGACCCTGTGGCATCTTCGTCTGGTCTTGCTGGCGTTGGTGTCGCACTAAGCGCTAGGGCTGAGGCAGCACTAATCGATTGGATCCCCATTAACAGTCGGTTATGTGCTGTTAGATTAGAAAGTTCCATCAAAGTGAGAAGAAATCGGCGTGAGAAACGGTGTCTTTTCGTCATCTCCGCCTATACCCCGACAGATTGCAGCCCGGATGCAATCAAGGATGAGTTTTACCATCAGTTAACAGTTCTTCTCCAGAAAGCGCGTTCGACAGATATTGTAGTACTAGCCGGAGACTTGAATGAACAGGTCGGGCGTCTAGGCACAGAAGAGAGTCGTCTAGGTGGCCGATGGGGACTTGTTGGTCGCAGGACAGATAACGGGGACCGTTTGCTGCAACTGTGCACAGACTACAACCTGTTTCTGGCCAGCACTAACTTCCGGCACAGTCATCGCCGGTGTGCCACCTGGCGTCCTCCCTCTGCATCCCAAGCCTGGACTCAGATTGATCACATCGCGATCAGCTACCGCTGGCGTGGTTGTGTACAAGACTGCCGCTCCTTTTGGAGTACCTATCTGGAGTCTGATCATGCCCTGGTCTGCGCCAATCTCACCTTACTTTTCAGTGGCCGAAGGATTGACCACCACCAACGGATTGATATTAGTAAACTGGCTGCAACTTCTGTTGCAAGTAAGTATCGAGCGGAGCTAGCCTCTAGGCTAGCTACCATCCCACCGAAAAGTATAGATGAGCATTGGTTGCATCTTCACGACGCCATGAAAATGGCGAGTAAAGCCGCTTGCGGCTTCGCGAAACGTCCCGCTTACAAGCACTGGGTTTCTTCTGGCTCCTTACAACTGATGGAAGCCTGTCGGTCTACTCCGGGTGACCGTGAGTTTGACCACAAACGAAGGCTGTTACGTAATGAAATCGGGCAAAGCTTGAGTAAGGACCGAGAAGCCTGGTGGTCGGAGCGTGCTGATGAGATGGAAGCAGCAGCTGCATCTGGTAACTGCCGGAAGCTCTTCCAACTCATCCGAGCCACTGGCAGCAAGAAGTCTGGTGTGAGTGAAACAATCTACGAGGATGATGGGATGCCAATCACTAACATCTCCCGACGTCTTGGACGATGGGCGGAATTTTTCGAAGGGCAGTTCAACTGGTCTGCTGCTCCGGCAACATCAACCAGCTTGTCCTGCCCCCCATGGCCGGTGACGACTGTTCCACCAAACGAGGCGGAAGTTCGCAAGGAACTCCAACTCTTGAAACGTTACAAATCACCTGGCCCAGATGACTTACCTCCGGCTCTTTTTAAAGATGGTGGCGACTTTCTGACTAAGGAACTGACGGTGTTGTTTGGAAAGGTTTGGGAGCAAGAAAGTGTTCCAACATCATGGAATGAGTCAATAGTCGTCCCTATCTTTAAAAAGGGTTCACGTTGTTCCTGCAATAACTATCGGGGGATAAGTCTACTTTCGATTGCGTCCAAACTATTGGCTTCTATCATTCTTCGTGGGTTGTTTAAAACCCGAGAACGATTGACTCGCGAGGAGCAGGCTGGTTTTCGTTCTGGTCGAGGATGCATTGATCACATCTTCACCCTCCGCCAAATGTTAGAACACCGTCATACTTATCGCAGGCCAACAATCGTAGTGTTTCTTGATATCAGGGCGGCCTTCGATTCGTTGGACAGGACTGTTCTCTGGGATTGTCTATTGAAGAAGGGTGTGCCTGAGAAGCTCATTAACATCTTAAAGGCCCTGTATACGAACACCTCAGGCAGAGTGAGGGCATACAACCACCTTTCTCCCTTGTTCCATTCGAGCAGTGGGGTTAGGCATGGTTGCCCGATCTCACCATTCCTCTTCAACTTTGCCATCGACGACATCCTGGAAACAGCTCTGGTGGATGTAAGTAATGGCGGTGTGGATCTGTTGCCTGGAGAACGACTTCTCGACCTTGAGTATGCGGATGATATTGTCTTACTGTGCGATAATGCCCAAGGCATGCAATCAGCACTTAATCAGTTGGCAATCAGTGTCCGCAGGTACGGCATGTGCTTTGCACCCTCCAAGTGCAAAGTACTCCTACAAGACTGGCAGGATTCTAATCCTGTACTCACCCTGGATGGTGAGGAGATCGAAGTAGTTGAGAAGTTCGTGTATCTAGGTAGCTATATAAGTGCTGGTGGTGGCGTGAGTGATGAGATTGATGCACGTATAATGAAAGCCAGAGCGGCTTATGCCAATCTGGGCCATCTTTGGCGCCTTCGTGATGTTAGTCTGGCTGTAAAAGGTCGGATCTACAACGCGTCGGTGAGAGCAGTTTTGCTCTATGCTTGTGAAACCTGGCCTCTCCGAGTTGAGGATGTTAGACGTCTCTCTGTGTTCGATCATCGTTGTCTCCGAAGGATTGCTGACATCCAGTGGCAACACCATGTTAGTAATGCAGAGGTTCGGCATCGTGTGTTCGGGCGCAGAGACGATAATTCAATTGGTGTCACCATCTTGAAACACCGACTTCGGTGGCTTGGACATGTTTAACGAATGTCGTCCCAGAGACTTCCACGTCGTGCATTATTTGCCGACTCTGGGACTGGTTGGAAAAAGCGGAGAGGAGGTCAGTGTATGACATGGTGTCGTGGCATGAAAGAGAACTGCAAAGGGCTAGCTTCTGTTGGTCCTTCACGACTCCTTGGTTGGGGTCCGAGAGATGGTGCAACACAGTGGCTAGAGACGTTATCAGATATGGCTCAGAATAGAAGTCAGTGGCGATCCTGCTGCAACCTTCTTTTTACTTTCTACATAAAGAATGGCTCTAACTTTCCTAACTGAAAGAGTCTTCTGGTTGTACATTTCAGTCCGCCTTATCTTTTCATCCCTTCTCTTCCTACTTTCATTATTTTGTGTGGCGCATATGTACCTGGTGCCCTTTTGTACCAATATATATGTGTTTAAATAAATAAATAAATAAATGAGATATGGGTTGTACCTTGCTGATGACTGCCGACTCACACGAAATGTAGATGCAAGGCTTCTCGGATATTGACTCCTACCAATCAATATAAATTATTTATCTATTTATTTAAACACAAACATTGGTACGAGAGGGTACCAGATACATATGCGCCACACAATAGCAATGAGGCTAGTAAGAATTATCACTGATTTGCGCGAGGGCTGTGATGCTGCCCAGGTGTCCAAACTGAAGCAGGCAGTTTTCTTAGGGGACCACACCCGGAGCCTTCGACCTAAACGTCTAATCCACAGGGCGGTGGAGAAACTTCAGGAGATGCAGTCCCATGGTAGCCGGTGACCAACAATAGGTCCATACGCCATTTGTTCCTTCAGGATACTGGAACACATGTGCACCATTGATCTGGAGTCAGGGTTTTCCAACTCCCCTACGTAGGTGATCCGTGTACACCAACCTAATTGAAGCGTCAGACATTCGCTTTTCATCCTCTCAATTGTGTAGAGAACACCCCTGCCACGAGAAGGCAGTGAGTTGGATTTTCCTGATAGTGGTTGTATACGCGTGGCCATGTGAGAGCGATTCAAGAGGGCGAACGGACTCTCCCGACCCTCAACCGTATCAGGTCATTTGGCGGCCGACATAAGTTAATTGTGTGTCATTGATGTGATAAGAATTAAGTCCGGTAGTTACGCTTTAATTCTATTATACTAGTGATCTACAAAATCCATATCCTTCAGTCACTTGTATGTCAAATGAGTTCTAATCGTGTTTGTTTTTGAAGGTAATATTTTGTGTGTAAGCATATTTTTCCGCTATCGAAAGAAACTCGTAATGCTACCAGTTGTCTTGTTTTCTGATATCTGTTCGTTTGTTGGCTCGCGTTAGTAATTCGGTTTCATGACAGATTATTATTTAGCCACATTGTCGTTAAATATCAGTTGAGGTTCTATTAATCGATTCATACTGTCTCTAGTCTAATAGTTTTCCAGTTGAAAATAATAGTAAACAGTCAGATAGTATGAATGCTTACATAAATAGTCTGGCCACAAGCGTTTGGTGAGTGAGCTGCATTCATTATTTATATATTTTTGAGGTTGATATCAACAGTATTTAGAGTGAAATAGCACTAAAATTACCTATATGCGATTCCGATAATTTATGCTATATGAAGTACACTTATTTATGCTTAGTTTTTGATAATTTTTCCCATTTAGATTGTGAAGTTGTCGAAAATGTTGGTGTGGCCAATCCTGACTACGATATCAACATTGAACAGAAAATTAAGGCTTCACAAATTCCTCAGGGATCCGAAAAAGTACTACAAACACATATTGATGTTAATCCATCGGTTAAATCTTCGAGAAATCAAATCATTCAAGATGTACCAGAAAAAAGTGTTTTCACACATCATAGTTCGTTTTCCGATAATATCAAAAAAGATTCTGCTAGTGAACAGCATCAGTCTTTGCAAACGAATTCTGTTGTGACATCTAACTCAGAAACAAATTCCAAATCAAGTTCTCATGTTACTTCACAACCTGTTATTACCACCACCACCTCAGCAACGACAACAATAACTAACAATGATGCTGTTCATACACCGGGCAAGATTGATTTAACTCTTCGGAGAAATGTCGCTTCTGTAGCCTGTGGTGCAAAGATGTTAGGATTCAGTAGAGCGATAAAAAACCCCGAGGCTGTACTCAATGAAAACAATGATGAATATATGAATGTTCCGTGTAGTGAAGAAAAATGGTAATACCTTAAATATGTATATATACTTGTATACTATCATTCTTGAAGTTTCTTCATATATCGGTCCTGGAGTATTATTAGAGTTAAGCATAACAGACATTGTTTTTGTGATTTTCGTTAATTTATTTTTATTTTTTCATAGAATAGCAGGTTTGGTTCTTAAAACTGTAGTATGTTAGGCTTTCTTGAATGGCATTTCCCAAAGTAATTGATATTGCATTCTACAAATGTATAACACTTGGAATTTATAAATAGAAGTAAAGCAGTAGTGACTTAGTGAGTAAAGTGGTCCACTTCCAACCAATAGATCACAGGCTGCAACCCTGATTCATTTACTTAGATTTGGAGAGTGTGTATCGTCACTAGCTGATACTTTAGGCCAATTAGACAGTGACCGAATAATGAGTCCATGCGAATTGTCAAGGCGTGGTTTCCTTTCCTATGGAATAAGATACTCCATCGGTGGAAAAATGTGGCCTAAATTTCTAAGGGATATAAATGGATTTATTTATATATGTGAATATATAAGTGAGTAGGCAGTTACTTCTCGATTCAGTTGACCAATAAAATACTTTTTCTTAACTTTTATTCTTCTCAATTAACTAGCCTGTCGGGCTCGCAAATAGGAAGCTCGTTTGTCAGTATTCTAATTGGACACCACCCAAGATTACGCTAACCTTTGTAGAATATGTGACTCAAAGCTGAGTACATAGATCTGCACTTGATTGATTGGTTGTCTGATTGAAATATGTAAGCTGTTTCGTTAAGTGAATTATGTTGGAATCTGCTATAAGCATTCGTAACTACGATGTTACAAATGACTTTTACCTATGAATAAAAGTAGCCTTGGAAGCTTGGTCTAAATGTATTGTTGATCGGTAGAATTCAATCACAATCACAGATTAAACAATATAGAATTCGTCACCAACTATGGATTGATATAAATGTAAAATTTTTGAAATATAAAGTAGGCTATCCAGAAAATCTATTATTAATGGCTAAGCAATTCAATAAGCCGCTACTCTACAAAGGCTTTTTATATAACTTTAAACAATGATATCACTTATCAGTTCAGATGCATCCTATTAAATTTTTATTCGAGGTGTTGTCTGGATGTATGCACAAGGTAGTTCAATTCAATGTCTACATATTTTAAGGTATTAGTTGATGTTTTGCTTGTTGTTTGGTAGTAATAATAATAAGGTATATTACAATTTATACCTTTAATAGGTTAGTTCTAGAAGTATGCCAACCGGTTCAACTACGGACTATAGAACTGGCAAATTATGAATTATTTTCATCACGGTTGAAATCGTTTCGAGTTTATGCTAACGATCGGTAAGAGTTTTTTTTTAGAAATTCAACTATTAATATGTATAATTGGTTAGTTTTTGTTTACTAGTTTGTTATTTATTTATTTAAACACATAAATATTGGTACAAGGAAGCACCAGATACATATGCGCCGCACAAATCTTTGATTTGTGTGAGGTCTGGGATACTTCTCAGATGCCCAAACTGAAACAGGTGGTTTTCTTAGGGAGCCACACCCGGAGCCTTTGACCTAAAGGTCTGATCCACAAGACAGTGGAGCATCGTGAGGAGATGCATTCCCATGGTAGCCAGTGACCAACCATTGATTCTTACGCCATTTTTTCCCTCAGGATACTGGAACCCATGTACACCATTGGTTTGGAATCAGTGTTTTCCAACTGCCCTAGGTGGACTCGCAGTGTCCACCAACCTGGTTAAAGCTCCGGACATTCGCTTTTCGTCCTCTCAATTTCGTAGAGAACACCCCCTTAACGAGAAGTCAGAGTAGGACTTCCCTGACAGATGCTATATACGCGTGGCCATGTGAGAGCATTCGGAGAGGGAGAGCGAACTCTCCCCACTCTCGGCCGTTTCAGGGGATTTGAGGGCAGAAATAATAGGGATTATTTTTATAGATAATGAATAGTGCAAACCAGTATCGGTCATGTAAATGACTAATCAGAATTATTATATATGATACTTGATGTAATATTTTCTAAATTGGATGGTTCTATCGCGAGTCTTTCATTGTTTTTTGACGTGACATCATCAGCTGATACTTTAGAAAAAGCATGTGCTAATTAGATGAGACAGGTATCGCTGATGATGAGATTTAATCTTAGCCTTTTTACGAAATAAAATTTCTGTTATTTTAAAATTAATGAGAATTCTCTTTCGAAACCATTGCAGATATCCAGCAAAGTCCTGGGAATTGATTGGTACATTCACCGCCCGAGATGTTAAGGGAATACAGTCTTTCAGTGTTGTTAGTGGAAAAATGATCAAATATGTTAAAGTAAGTTAATTGTATTTGAATTGTAGTTGTTAGTCGTCCAGCTGAAAGGATATACTATTTATAGTTACATTTGATTGACTTTTTGTATAAAGATTAAGAACAATAAATTCGTTTTCACTTTGTTAGGTTCTCATTTATTTTTGTTTACAATTTGTAATGTTTCAAAGTCGAAATCACAAGTAGAGTTTAAAATACAGAGATGAATCTTTGTTCGAAGTTAGTGGGAACTCATACCAGCTTGCTGTAGTGTGGCTTCCCTGCCTTTTGCTTCATATATTTACTAGGATATTTTGTGGAGGTGTATATAGTTCGACGATAGTTCGAATGAGAAGATTAGGAGAGACTTCATCCATTCAAGAAGGTGGATCCTAATTTTATGAAAAAGCATAATAAGATGCTATAGTATGATCGCCATTTGCTCTTATTTTAAGTAATGTTGGATAATGTATCGAGACACTAAGTTGCGTAGACTTTAGGATTTTATCTAAGGAGTTATAATGGACAAGCAAGTGTGTGAAATTTATCAAAGGTACTGATGATTAAACATAGGGCTATCAAAAATTATTATCATGGAGGGATTAGGTTTAACAAGCATAGAACAAGAGTGCATAGGCCTCTAAGGCTTTCAATGCACATAGATTGATCTCGTTTGTCAACACTCAGAACCCAAACTGGTTCCGGTATGCGTAAACATTCCAACTATTTTCAAGAACAAACCACAAACATTGAACATGGATACACCAGCTCCTCTTCATCCTTGTAAAATTGACTTAAATTTCTATAGCTTCAAAGTGCACATGGCTTACTTACAAATACTGAGACAAAGTTGTCATTAACCAATAGAACTAAATGATAATCACCACTATCTTTTCAACTGACTGACTTTGAAAAAAAGTACGAACCATTCAGGTTCGAACCACGCTCCACGCACTTCAGTTTGATCAGCTAGGTAATATTACTAACACTCACACTTCGAGTTCGACTTAAAGTTTAATACAGTAATCTGCACCAAGTAGTCAATTTAGTGATTAGACTTCTGTTTGGGTGGCCGGACATGACTACCCCTTCAGATGTTGAATGTGGTTGGAAGCCTAGTACATAAAGGTTTACTTTGTGAGTTACATGATTGTTAAGTTTCAAGCTTGCATAGTAGATTTTTTTAAAAGATAAGAGATTGTATTGAGAAATACTATGTCTTCTTATTGGTCCAGCATTTTTACCTCTTTTTTTGACACAGTTCGAATTGATTGAACACTATGGTTCTGAACATTATTGTCCATTAACGATGATTAGAATATTTGGTTTGGGTTCCGATGATTTAGATGATGATGACGATGTTGATGATGTTGATGTTCGATTAATGAATGTGCCAGAAACTACTTCAAATCATGATTCGACAATTACTCCGACGCAGGATAAAAATCAGCATTTGGAAAGTCATGAAAATGATATCATTACTAAAGATAACGCAAGTATGTAGTTTGACATTATTGCTTTTTGTTATAACTTGTAGCCTGTGTGCCCTGGTAATGTATAACGTGGTATTACCGCCAATTAGAGAGCAGTGTTTTATCGATCGAACCAATGACGCGTAAAATATGTATGAGCAGTCTAGAGTCCTTCTTCGGTCATTGCTTCCCGCATAGTCTTGTCTGTCAAGTCCAGAACACCGATAACAGCCTCTGCGATATGAATCATTTATATCAAACATACTGGGTTTACCAAACAGATAGACCACATCGTACCATAAAATAGGAAACAACATTTGTACAAGATTTAGCCAAATGTGGTTGTGAATAAGGGAGATAGTAATTGATAGACAGGGCATAACCCAAAAATGGTTAATCGTGTAGTAAAAGTTCATAGGTCAAAACAAAGCTTATAATAAAAGAAACATGAATATGAATAGTTAAGTTACTTAACATTTATACAACAGGAAATATACATATCATATTGGTCCATAAATAGTCCTCAAAAGTTACCATTCATAATTCTTTTCGAGATATAACACTTTTATAATTAATCATACCTGCTAATTTTCACATATGTAGCAGTTAATTCTAAGTATACTATCGAACCAGTTAGGATTAATAGAGGAAATTCAATGTTGTGGCACGCATATTAATCTAGGGTGACATTTATCAAGCCAGAATTTTGGTCGTTGGTCATACGATGATCAATTTCGTACCATAAAACATCAGATACTTACAAAACGTTCGGTTACGAAAGATGTACACTCATATGTGAATGAGAGATGGAAATGATGACGTATAAGTGCACAGAGACATGAGGCGGAAGAATATTTCTCTACTATGTTTTTCTGGGTTAATATTAAGGTGTGAATTAGGATTTAGGGTTAGAATTGTAGTTGTTTTATGTTTAGGATTAGAATTAGAGATTAGCATGTATATGAACTAAATGTCAATCCTAACCTTTGACCATAGTTATTCCTCATTATTATGTTATATCACTATCTTCGATTGTCAAACACTATACTCTAAGAAATTGTATTTTAAAGTCTTCACACAACACTGAAAAGACTATATCATTTACAAAAAAGAGCTGTTCATTTGTACTGACGGTTAATTTTGAAACAAATATTAGTCTGTTGTGAGATCGTACACTGATAAGTCAGTAAATGTTGATTCCCTCCACGGAGTATTCATAAATCACCTAAATTATGACAATTAAGTTGTCTATTCAAAGAATATGCTTATATACTGCTAACATAGATTGATTAAACTAACTTTTGAATAACAGGAATACAAAAAATACATTCACACATAAAAACCGTTACCATAAATAATAACTGGAAAACGAATACAGTGGTCTTGAGTGCTGTTAGAGGTATGAGGGCAGTTATCACTTCCCGGTTGTCCACACCGTGGAAGGGTTCTTCTAGAGGTACCTGAAAAGGAAACCGGGTTGGAAGTGGTCTTAATGACCTGAGAGCGTGACCGCAGTGCCAAAGGTACAACTGCTTGAGGCCGGTCACACACGACCTTTTTGTGAGTCGTTTACGTGTTAGCTCCGTACTTGTTTGAACGTTTCAGCCAGGAACGGATATCCGTGGGATAAGGCGAGGTGTGCATTTTTAGGGTCGACCTTTTCTAACCCCACCCCTCCCTATGGGAAGGTAGCATCGCTGTTATGCTGGTTGTCTGAAGGAAACACCTTACTGCTGTCACACCTCTGTATAGTCAGCAGTACGACTTCGCTTTCGGATCTTGGGTTTGCTGCTTTTAGTCATACCGCTCTTCAACCGACCTGTCTGGCATGGTAGGACCTTGAGGAACGATTGTTCCAGCCAGTATAGCTCGATTGGTTCATCACGATAGGCAAGCCCGACCACCACGTCAAGGTAGCAACAACGGTCGGGAACTGGAAAATAAATATTAATCATTGTTTATAGCATTTTCTTATTCTCTTTCTCCTTTTTTTATCTACACAGAAAATGAGCGTAAAGATGATCAAACTTCATTGAATACTACTAGTAGTAATGATGGTATGTATGATACTACAGGGATAACGGAAGACAACAATCATCACATAGTCAATATCAGTACATATGATCCTGAAATTAAACTAACTAATTCAGATTTGACCAGTGAAGATTATCCTAACAATCAGAATGATGATCATGATCATAAACACATTGTTGACAAGTTGTCTAATATTGATTCTACTAACAGCGATTCATCTGTGGATTCCTCGACTATGTACCACACTGATGATACCGCTTCTTCTGATCACCACCATAAATTATTGGGAGATCGAATTAAAAAATATTCGGAACGAACAACCACTGGAGACAGTTTAAAAAATCACAATGATAATTATAAAAACAAATTTTGTGAGAAAATAGATCCTGTGAAGGCGCTTCACAAACCATTTTGTCCAGGTGAGTTTTTTCGGTCTTTGATTTCTAGGATGATAACAACCATGGTTGTTTAGTTGTCCTCTAAAGAAGCGTCTTGAGTTGCGTAACATTAGAGTCGGACTCAACGGCACAGATGCACTCAGTCTTTGTTTTCCGTTGGATCTTCAGATACTCTTTTGTTTTACTATTCTTTACTTCTCTTCTTAAACCATATTGTTTATATGTAGCTTTTACTACCATCATTTGTTCTGTTAATACTTTTAATACTTTCTTGTATTTGTCCTGATAATTTCGTCTTGTTGTGTTAGTGTGGTGGCTTAGACCGATATGGACATGTGTAAGGTTCTATAACGCTTCTGATTAGCTAACTGCCTAAGAGACAATTTTGTACTACTTATTTTATTTAAAGACATAAACATTGCTACAAGAAGACACCAAGTATATATGCGCCACACAAATCATTTGGTTTGTATGAGGGCTGGAATACTGCCCGGATGCCCAAACCGGAGCAAGTGGTTTTCTTAGGATGCCACACCCCACACGATATGTACCCGGGCAGCGTCCCATCCCTTACACAGATCTAAGTTCAGTCTGTGGGCTTGTTTTTCAAGATTCAAACATCTTATTCATTTCTTCAGCACGGATACGATAATTATCGTTTGATGATGTCCCAAGTTTATCGCTTACAATACTAGACTATATTTTGCAATCACATCTACTTTTGCCAGGAAAACACTGACAACATTTTTAGCTTTTATATAACAGTGAGATGGTTTATTCTGTTCAAATATTCTCTGTAAACCTTCATTCATACCATTCTTATTCTTGTTAAAGTCTCTCAATACCATATTATGCATTGTTGTTTCATGGAATAGTTTACTTGTAAACAACATATAGATGATGTTAAAATACCATATCACAACAAATGTAAAAGACCAGTGGTTCTTCACACAAGAATATGGAAGGCTTCATCTTTATAGTATTACTCTTCAGTTCACGAGCAAGGGGGGGTTTAAACGAAGTTCTCATGTTATACTCAAGAAAATGAAGTGTATTATTGTATCGTAATGCCTCATAAATTTATCAAGTGCTTAAGTTACAATGATATTTGTTTGTAATGAATAATAATATTATTAAGTTGTACAGATCTTAGTTAATTGAACGAATTTCTTAAAGAGATCGAAAACAAAGATTGGTGCACAATAATGATGATGAAAAATCGAGATAACAACTCACTGAAGACATTGGTGAATGGTTGCTCAATTTCGTGGATTGGTTGAAGTTAGACATTAACACCGTTGGATACCGGCTCAGTGGTCTATCGGTTAAGTGCTCTGGAGCGAGACTGGTAGATCCTGGGTTCGAATCTCGCTCGCAAGGCGGGATCGTGGATGCGCACTGCTGAGGAGTCCCACAATAGGACGAAATGGCCGTCCAGTGCTTCCAGGTTTTCGATGGTGGTCTAGCTTCGATTAACTCATGATTTCAATTATGAAAAATTGTTTGTTTCAGATAAATAAATAGTTTTTTTTGGGGGGGGGAATTTTCAGAACACTCAACTAGTGATTAGAATTCATAGATTTAACAAACATTAGATGATTATGTAATAAAGTAACTGAAAACAGATTAATGATAATAATGAAACTAGTCAGTTATAAATGAAACAAAAATGATAATGATGTAATCAAACTTTAGATAGAGTTCATATGATGAACGAATTTCAGTCTCATGACTGAATGTTTCAAAGTGGTGAATCTGTAAACAATTGATTATGTCTTATTGTAGGGACCGTCATATCCAATTTTCAATGTTAGCGATCTATTTTTGTTTACATGTTTAGTGTATGACTGACTGATATGTTGTTATCTTATTACGGTTTGTTCAACATAATTGTTTGTACATCATGTGCGTGCATTGGATGAAAATTCCTTGTTAGTCATAAGCTGTATTTATTATTATTTGTTTTTTTTGAACACATAAATATTGGTACAAGGGGACACCAGATATATATGCGCTACACAAAAAAATTGTTATTTCATTTTAATTGTGTGAGGGCTATGGTACTGCTCGGGTGCCCAAACCGAAGCGGGTGGTTTTCTTAGGGGGCCACACCCGGAGACTTTAACCTAAAGGTCTAATCCACAAGGCAGTGGAGCATCGTGAGGAGATGCAGTCCCATGGTAGCCAATGACCAACAATTTATTCATACACCATTCGTTCCTTCAGGATACTGGACCCCATGTGCACCATTGGTTTGCAATGAGGGTTTTCCAACTCTTCTAGGTGGATGTTCCGTGTCCACCAACCCAGTTGAAGCTCCGGATATTCGCTTTTTATTCTCTCAATTTCGTAGAAAACACCCCCTTAACGAGAAGGCAGTCAGTTGAACTTCCCTGAAATTAATTACTTTTAATCCTTTAGAATAATGTAGTTTTGTTTATGTCTTTTAGCTGGATCAATACTGTATCGTTCTATAAATCATATCAATGATCATTCTACAACAACTAATTGTCATACTTCCAAGGTTACAAACAGCGATTCACCAACTCCACATAAATCTCATTTTTATCCAACTGTAAATATTCATGCTAAAGTACCAGCCATAATGAAATTACCACCGCCTATTGATAAAATTGAACAAAATAATAAATCATTACAAAACATGAATACAGTTAATTTAACATCGAAATTACATAATAAACTATTTAATCAAGTTTTCAATCCAATGAACCTTTTTACTCGATTGGCAAGTAAGTAAAACTGAAAAATCATTAGATAACTTTGTTCATTTGATGAACTCTCTTTGTTATAACTTATGGTACCTGTATATTGTCATGTAACAAAGCCACCCATCAGAATCCCAATTTCTATACCTCAGTGTCTCTGATTTGACCAATTACACGTCAAACTAGTACCAGTAACTTTGATTCAATCGCTAATTCTTTATTGGTTCGCGACCCTGCAGCTTCTCTCTCTGCTCTACTGTACTCCTTGAGTCCAGAAGTCAGTAATCAGCCTCTACTACACGAATATTATATTTCGAACATATGTCGTTTATGTACAGACCTATGCGACCACATCACACAATAAGGTGAAAAGCAACAACTATACTATGATCAAGTCAAAAAGTGGCTGTGAGTAAGGGAGACTGTAAGTAACAAACTGTCAACAGATTAAGAATAATAGGTCGTATAACAGTAGTTAATGAGTCAGACGAAAACTTAGTACAAAAGATTATGTATATATTAAACACATGATTTTCGGTCCACACATGAACACTAAACCTTTAGACCAATGTGTCGGGATCCAATGGTGGTGGTTCTAGGATCTTAGTGATGGTCTTATAATTGGCTGTGCAAGTGTAATGCTTTGAACAGTTGTACACTTGGTTGATAAGTTACGTTTATTTAATCTAATCAGAGGTTTATTTATACTTCACTCAGCTTATGACTTGATATCAGTTTGTTCCTGGTTTGCAAATGGCCATGCTTATGTTTTTCGTCAATTCTTCTTATACCTCCTACCTTTTTGTCGATAAGAAATTTGATAACTTGAATATTGGTTCAATATTTTGATAAAAGGTCTACAATGATATATTTGTCCTTAAATTGCGGGATCGTGGATGCGCACTGCTGAGGAGTACCACAATAGGACGAAACGGCCGTCCAATGCTTCCAGGTTTTCCATGGTGGTTTAGCTTCTTCTTAAGTAAATCTACTTTACAATTCATGAGAAAAATTGAATCGTTTTACTAAATATCTGTTTTTCTTCATTTCAGATGCTATAAAACATACTATACTTGGTATATTTTTACAGTTTTTCCCATCAACTGAAGGTAAATAATTCCAATATATATGATTAGTTGTGTGTTTTGTAAAATTTGTTTGCTTTTTAGACAAAATATGTTTATTTGGCATTTTAAATATGAGTGAACCAGGTATTTCTATTTATTATTATTATTATTATTTGAACACATAAATATTGGTACCAGGAAGCACCGGATACATATATATGCGCCGCACAAATCTCAATTGATTTGTGTGAGGGCTGTGATACTGCTCAGGTGCCCAAACTGAAGCAGGTGGTTTTCTTAAGGGGCCACACCCACACCCACACGATGCTCCATGAGGCAGTGGAGCATCGTGAGGAGATGCAGTCTCATGGTAGCCGGTGACCAACGATTGGTTCATACACCATTTGTTCCTTCCGGATACTGGAGCCAGCCGATGTGCACCATTGGTTTGGAACGAGGGTTTTCCAACTCCTCTAGGTAGGTGCTCTGCGTCCACCAATCCGGTTAAAGCGCCGGACATTCGCTTTTCTTCCTCTCAATTTCCTAAACAACAGCCGTGGTGCGAGAAGGCAGTGAGTAGGACTTCCCTGGCAGAGGCTATATACTCGTGGCCACGTGAGAGCATTTGGAGAGGGAGAACGGACACTCCCCACTCTCGGCTGTACCAGGGCATTTGAGGGCAAAGTGCACACATCATGAGGTCTCGCCGAGATATATTTTTATAGAAGCGGGATAATTTGAAAACTAATAGTCTGTTCATAATATTCTTGCTTCTTACTTTATACAAATCCACTTATGTAAAAAAAGTGATCAGAGTAACTCTCATACATCAGAAAGAACCTTTGTTTATTTCTGTCTGTAAAGTACCAGATTTTCTGTTCATCTGTGAGTATATAAGGGATTCTAGTTCAGATTTGTTTCAGTTATTTCTACAATTAATTTATATGCATGTTGGGAAACTGCTCGAATACACAGACCAAAGTGGATGGTTTCCTTAGAGAAACATTGCTCATAATTTGACCTCAAGGTCTGATCTGTAAGGCGATGGAGTAACATCAGGAAATGCAGTGTCGTGGTATTCAGTGACCAAAATAAGTTGGTAATCTATTCTTTCACCATAAGTCTTTTAGCCCCTGAGCACCGTTGGGTTTTGAATCAAGACTTCCCAACTTCCCTTAGTGGACCCTCTGTATCTCTCAAGCTGGTTTAAGGTTTAGAAGTTCTCTTTTCCATCCTTTCAACCTCATAAAAACAACTCCTGCCACTTTAAGTGAGTGATTAGGAATTTTCATGGCAAGGGCTATAAACTCGTGATTGATCGTATGAGACTATTTCGAGTAAAATAATACTTTCAAGCATACCAGGGGATTCAGTGTGACTATGACACTTAAAATTGTCTAATTTTTGTACAAAGACTACAATAACTACATTGGTGGTTTAATGGAGTCAGGTTTTTCCTGTATTCTGGTGTCTTAAATCCTTCAGTTGATAAATTAGTGAAGAAACAGAGTTCCCTGTTGACTACTGCCAGTCATCTTACATTGAGTAAAAGTTTATTCACGTAGCTGTAATTCTAAATGTTTATATAATTTCTGGATTTCCAAACTGAAGTGTGTGTTACGGAGTTTTTTTAACCTTTCACCTAATTTATAAAAGCCAAATGCTTTAACTACTAAGTCAACAATGCATATAATTTTGATCAATGATGTAAATAAAATATTGGGGATTATATTTACTCATCATGCAGACCATATTGGTATTTACTTACTTACGCCTGTTACTCCCAATGGAGCATAGGACGCCGACCAGCTCTCTCCAACGCACTCTGTCCTGGGCCTTCTGTTCTAGTTCTATCCATTTTTTGTTCATTCTTCTCATGTCTCTCTCTATTTCTCGGCGTAATGTAGTCTTTGGTCTTCCTCTTCTCCTTTGGCCTACAGGATTCCAAGGGAGCTTGTCTTGTAACGCTAAAAAAACGCTAACCAGGCCATATTGGTAGCAGTTATAAAAATAGTAATCATTCATCCCTATAATTGTTAAATACCATACTTTCTTAGGTATAATATGAAATTAAAATTCCATTTTGAGGTCTGACTTAAATATGTGATTGTTGTAGTGTGTTTAGAGAATACTGCGCAGCAGTTCGCTCATTTCTACTTTACGGCTGTGAAACATGGCCATTAAGAGTAGAAGATACTCATAAGTTACTAGTATTTGACCACAGATGTCTTAGAAATATTGCTCGCATCTGCTGTGATCACCGGCTAATTAATAGTGAGTTTAGACACAGGGTATTAGGGAATGATAGTAAATCAGTTGATGAGGTTGTGAATCTCCATCAACTGAGATGGTTGGGCCACGTGTTACGTATGCCTGAACACCGATTACGATGACGCGCTATGCTGACTAGTATTGACAATGGTTGGGAGAGAGTTAGTGGCGGCCAAACCAAAAGGTGGCACCAGTGCTTGAAGTCACTAACTTCTAGTCTGAGCCATGTTGGTAGATGCAGACCACCTGGTTGGGGTCCGTGTGACTATCGTAACCGATGGTTGGAGACTCTGTGTGACATAGCTGAGAGTCGATCACAATGGCGTCGGTGTATGCACTCTCTGTCTTACCTTAAACCTTGAGATTAAAATTGCTTCATAACTCCCTTCCTATACTATATCCTTATATACAACCTATCTTTTATATACTACCACCACTAAATTAACTGCTTCTATAAATTCATTGTTGATCTTGTTGTGCTAATGAGTGAGGTGTGGCAACTTAGACCGATGCATAAATGTGCCTGGTCCTACGTTATAACTGACTGACTGGCTGACTGTAGTGTGTTTATATGTGTATTGTGCTTTAAAAGTGTAATATAATTAAATTAAGAACTACTATAAATAAACAATATTATAAGAAACATTAGATTGGTAAACATTAGTCATTTCATCTCTAATTGTTTTTCTCATTTTACTATTGTGTCCATTAATAAACTACTCAATAAACTTTTTATATCTTTGCTTAATTGTCTATATATAGTATGGTTACATGTAGTACTATTGTCTCTTATTGATTCATTCATTTCACACCTTAATTTATAATTATTACCTTTCTTTTTTCTTGTTGTTGTGTGGATCAAATGAAATCGTTAATAAGTAGTAGTAAACTAGTTGAAAATTTACAATCAATTTTCAACAATACTGGAACAACTCATTTAAAAACTGTATACTTAACATAAACAATCTATGAGAGAACAGATTAGTGAAAGATTATTTTCGTATTAATAAGGTAAAATTTGAAGTTATACTATGGTAGTACAAACTACAGAGTGTAATCTCTCCCCAAATGTCCTGGTACGGCTGAGAGTGGGGAGAGTTAGCTCTCCCTCTCGAAATGCTCTCATATGGCCACGCGTATATAGCCTCTACCAGAAAAGTTCTACTCACTGCCTTCTCGTGGAACTACTGTTGTTTACGAAATTGAGAGGACGAAAAGCGAATGTCCGGCGCTTTAACCGGGTTGGTAGACACGGCGCGGCCGCCTAGGGGAGTTGGAAAACCCTCATTCCAAACCAGTGGTGCACATCTGCTCCAGTATCCTGAACGAACAAATGGTGTATGAATCAATCGTTGGTCACCGGCTACCATGAGACTGCATTTCCTCACGATGCTCCAATGCCTTGTGGATCAGATTTTTAGGTCAAAGTTGTGACCCCCTAAGAAAACCACTTGTTTCAGTTTGGGCACCTGGGCATTATCACAGCCTTCACACATATCAAATGAGATTTTTGTGGCGCATATCTATTTGGTGCCTTCTTGTACTAATTGCTATGTGTTCAAATAATAATAGTAATCATAATAATAATGGTAACAAATTGTTCACATCATACGGCAATAGATTAGACAATAATAGATATTTTGTTTTCATTATTACACAATTCACTAATTCTCAATTTCGAACACGGGTTCATCTACCTCGGTTTAGGAAATCGCCTAATACCATTAGAGTGTGACTCCATAGCTAGGTACATGAATTTATGGTAAATATGTTCATAAAAGCTAGTCATCAAATGACTGAAGAAAATTAATGGGTGGATATATATTTACAGAGCTCAAATAAGAACATTTTAACTCTTTCCTATAGTTGTCGAGTAATCACAATTGATTGATCACTGAGTGGTGATCAATGTCATGCGTGTCAAGTCCCTCTTAGTGCCGATCGAATGCTGTCGATCAAGTTGCAATGTGGCCGCTAGTCTAGGTGGCTCGACACTGCGTGCACTATGTTGAGATAAGATGGTGGTTGTAGGTGGTCAACAGGAAACCCTGGACCCGGGGTTCGTGCTACTTGGCACTCGTCAGCAAGGTGTACCTGTAATCTTGAGGGAACTGATGCTCCTTGACGGATTCGATCCCGTGTCACTCAGCTTCACAGTCTGAGACGTAACCACTGAGCTTTTCGGGCCGCGACCAACCTCCTGTAGGACTGAGATGTAATCACAATTGATTGATCACTGGGTGGTGATCAATGTCATGCGTGTCAAGTCCTTCTTAGTGCTGATCGAATGCTATCGATCGGGTCCAGGGTTTCCTGTTAACCACCTCCAACCACCATCTTACCTCAACATAGTACACGCAGTGTCGAGCCACCTAGACTAGTGGCCACATTACAACTTGATCGATCAATGCCATGCGTGTCAACTCGAGTCGTCTACATCTTGGCAAATATATTAATGAGGCTATAGATTTTCATCGACTAAATCGACTAGAATGGACATGTGTTACGTGTTTTACTTTCTATTGCATAACTATTTATTTACAATAATCATACTTTGTCATTGTCGAATTTTCCATGAAACATGATTAGGTTACATTTAAGGTTGTCAATAATTTAAAATATAACTTAATATGATTTGATACAGTTAGTAATTATACTACTCTTGATATGGTTGAACTCCACCAGTCACAATCTCTTACTGGAATCACTGGAACATCTTAAATTCGTTAGTGACTTGACTTTTACAGCTTGTCTTTTTCAATATTCTGTTCGACAATTATGTTAGTGTCCTCAATGTAACGGCAGTAAAAGTTATGGACATTATCGATAAGTTCAACTTCTATTGCTATTACATTAATGGTACTTTAATTATAGTCTAGTTGAGGGTTTCTTGTGAAAATTGGATCATTTTGTACTTTGCATTCGTTGTAGTCAGCTTACTAGTAACTTCATGATGTTCCTAAAGTTCTAGTGAAAAGTCATAACTGATGAAGTTCAGATGTATCAAGAGTGAAACACTTTTCACCATTGACATTAAATGATGGTCGCTCTATATCGCCAGTTTATTGAATTTGGCATTGTATAATTAGACACTGATGAAGTGGTTTTAATGGTCAATGGTTCTCTATCAGACTTGAGCGTCCTCAGTTTGATCCCTGTTGGGGTCATGGATTTTTACTTTCAATGGATTCCATAATAGAACGAAACAACTGTTCATTGCTGCCTCAATTGAGATGTGCGACGAGTGAGACTTGAAAATCAAGCGTATTTCTACAAAACCTCTTTAAATAAATTCATATATTTGCCTAGAACACTCATAACATAAACATTGATTGTAGCCAACGATTGATTCATACGCCATTTGTTGCTTTAGGATAGTGGCAGCCATGTGCACCATTGGTTTGAGATCAGGGTTTTCCTACTCCCTTAGATGAACTTTCCGTGCACATCAACTCGGTTGAAGCTCCGGACTTTCGCCTTTCGCTCTCTCAATTTCGTAAACAACACCTACGACACGAGAAGTCAGTGAGTAAGACTTCCCTGACAGAGGCTATATACGCGTGGTCATGTGAGAGCATTTGGAGAGGGAGAGCGGAATCTCCCCACTCTCGTCCATACCAGGCCATTTGGGGGCATATGATCCAAAAACTTAGAAAGAGGTTCAAAGGTTCAAAAGTCGTAATGCATGAGGTAGAGGAACTCATCCATATGGCTCCATAATAGTTGGTCTGTGAAGCCATGATAAGTTCACAAAAACCCTCTCCGCCTCGACCACATAGTTTCATTATTGTTTGTGTGTAAGTTTATCATTTTTATTATGGATGTGTTCCTACAATACTCATACCACTGAACAGCCAAAGTTTCAGTAACATCTGCAATTATTTTAGCCAGTGTTACTGGTGCTTTTATTATACAGTTCGCGGCAATTATTATAATATGCGTTAGTCTAATTCTGGATAAAGGTTGCTCTTCTAGCAAAAGTCTTCCTTCAACATATATTACATCGGAGGATAACATCACGTTAGTCTGCACAAAGTCTACAATTCCCTTAATTACCACAATCACAAATAAAGGAACTTCTTAGCAGTCTCATTTGTTGTAGCCGCCTAATTGTCAAGTCTTCTCTAAAATCCTCTGTAAACCGATCATACATGAGCATCACGCACTGAAGTAGGCGCCATGACCTTGCAAGCCCTCAAACGCTTCTGATTGTCTCGTCCATAAATTATAGTCTCGTCGAAATTGAATTCATAACCATTCATTGTTCTTTTTTTCTCTTAGATACTAACAATCCTTATTTAATTTTGAATGATATTGTTCCAACATTAGAAAATTATCATACAATTAATTATTTATTTAATCCAATTGGTTTATATAATTCATTATGTAATCATTCTATGATATATTTAACAATGAATCAAATTAAAGGTTTATGGTATTTACGTAAATGTCTTAGATTATTAGATGTACAATATTCATCTTATTCATTGAAATCATTGAATGTAATCCATCCAATGAAAATAGAAGAATGTTCTCGCGCTATTCATCAATTGAATTTAACAATGATTAGCCATTCAAATGATTTACAAGATAAACAATCTTATTATTATCATTGGCCATTATATGAATTAGATAAAAGTATTGGACATTTATTTATAGCATATCAAATGATGCAACATAATCAAACTTTATTACGGTCATCCTCATCGTCATCCTATTGTATTGAATGTGAAAAATCCTTCTCATATTCATCATTATATGGTAATAATGAGTGTTATGAGGTGTTTAGCTGGAATTGGAGAACATTAAATAGATTACTATGGAATAATACAATTGACAATGATAAGGTAAATGGTTTAACTAAATTATTAGTTATGTCTTGTTAAGGTAAATATTGATCTAGTCATAAGTTTGAATCTATCGTATAGAAAGTTAAGGTCTGAGGGGGGGGGGAAGTCGTACTGCTCATTTTAATGGGATTTGATAGTGGTCCGATAACACTAGTAGTCAACTTTCCTATTTAGTTACCTCGAGAAGAAGTATCCTTCCATTGTATGAGCAACCACGAATTGACGACTGTCCACTCAATAAAAGTACTCGAGATCATGTTGTTCACAATCAATAACTTTTGTATAAAATGTTGACATAAAAGTTTACTTAGCGAATGAGTTTAAAAGATGTATCACCATCATATTGTATTGAATATGAAAAATCATTTTCATTCTTATCATTATATGATATGAATGATTGTTTTGAGGTGTTTAGCTGGAATTGGAGACAATTAAATAGATTACTATGGAATAATACAATTGATAATTATAAGGTGAATGATTCTTATTGGTGATTATATTTTTTAAAATGAATTTTAGATTTCATTTTCATTTATTGAACTAAATTAATAGTTATATATTGTTAAGGTAAATATTGATCTAGTCATAAGTTTGAATCCGTCGTATATACTTTAATTTAAGTAACTGAATAGCATCAATCATTCTTGTTAATCGTAGCTGATAACTTAATGTCGTTGTTGGGCTTGCCGATCATGACTATCCTACTGACTTATACTGCCTGGAATACTCGTTCCCTTGGGTCGTACAGTATGAGGCAGGTTGGTTATATAACAGTAAGAATAAAAGCAGAAACGTAAGATCTGAGGGTGAAGTCGTACTGCTCATTTTAATGGGCTTTGAAAGTGAGTCGACAACACTACTAGCCAACTTTCCTTTTTCCTTACCTCGTTAAGAATTATCCTTCAAGGAACTGGCAACAAGATGTATGGTATGAGCAAAACAATCTGTAAAGATGATGGGATGTCAATCACTAACATCTATCGACATCTTGAACGATGGGCAGAGGTTTTTAAAGGGCAGTTCAACTGGTCTGCTGCCCCAGTAACATCGATCAGACTGTCCCTCCCTCTATGGCCTTTGACGACTGATACACCAAATGAGGTGGAAGTCTGCAACCAACTCCAACTTTTGAAGCGCTACTAATCACCGAGCCCAGATGACCTACCTCTGGCCTTTTTAGAGATTGTGGTGACTTTCTCGCTAAGGAACTTACTGTGTTATTTACAAAGGTTCGGGAGCCAGAGAGTGTTCCAACGTCATCGAATAAGTCGACAGTTAACCCTATCTTTGAAAAGGGTTCATGTCGTTTCTGCAACAACTACCGGGAATAAGTCTACTCTCGATTGCGTCCAAACCATTGGCTTCCTTCATACTTCGTAGATTGTTTAAAACCCGCTAAATGTTAGAACACTAGCCAACAATCATAGCGCTTCTTGACATTACAGACGCCCTCGATTCGTTGGATAGGGCTGTTCTCTGGGATTGTCTATTGAAGAAGGGTGTGCCTGAGGAGTTTATTATTATCTAAAAGGCCCTGCATACAAACACCTCAGGCAGAGTGAGTACATACAACTACCTCTCTCCATTGTTCCATCCAAGCAGTGGGGTTAGGTAGGGTTGCCCAATCTCACTATTCCTCTTCAAATTTGCCATCGATAGTATCCTGGAAACAGCTCTGATGGATGTAGGTAATGTTGGTTTGGATATGTTGCCTGGAGAACGACTTCTCGATCTTGAGTATGTGGATGATATTGTCTTACTGTGCTATAATACCCAAGCCATGTAATCTGCACTTAATCAGTTGGCAAATAATGTCCGTAGGTATGGTATGTGCTTTAAACTTTCGAAGTGCAAAGTACTTTTATAAGACTGGCAGGACCCTGATCCAACACACCCTGGGTGGTGAGTAGATAGAAGTAGTCGAGAAGTTCGTGTATCTGGGAAGCTGCATAAGTGTTGGTGGTGGTGTTAGTGATGAGATCGATTCACGTATAGTAAAAGCCAGAGGGACCTATGCCGATCCAGAAAATCTTTGACGCCCTTATGATGTTAGTCTAGGTGGGATCTACAACGCGTCGGTGAGAGCAGTTTTACTCTATTTTTGTGAAATGTGGCCTCCGAGTTGAGGATGTTAAACGGCTCTCTGTGTTTGATCATCGTTGTCTCCGAAGGATTGCTGACATCCAGTGGCGACACCATGTTAGTGATGCAGAGGCTCGGCATGGCTCGGGTGCAGAGACGATAATTCAATTGGTGTCACTATCTTGAAACATCAATTTCGGTGACTTGGACATGTTCTACGAATGTCGTCCCAGAGAATTCCACATGGTGCATTATTTACCGACGCTGGGACTAGTTGGAAAATACGGAGAGGTTGTTAGTGTATGACGTGGTGTCATGGTATGAAATAAAGATGTACAGGACCAGCTTCTGTTGGATCTTCACGACTCTTTGGTTGAGGTCCTAGAGACGGAACAACACTGGCTAGAAATATTATCAGATATGGCTCAGAATAGAAACTAGTGGTTATCCTCCTGTAACTTTTCTTTGCTTTCTGCATAAAAATTAACGTAACTTCTTTAACTGAAGGAATTCTTTCTGGTTGTACTTTTGCTAACTGAATTGCTTCTCGTATTATTATTTCACGCTCACACGCTCACGTAATCAGTTTTTATCTACAAAATTGTTATAAATGACTATTACAGATGTGAGGTTATTCACTGGAAAATATCAATGCCTTCAGATAAATTTAGATAAAGCTAGAATGTCAGAATTCACAGAATAAAAATGATGCATTTGATTTCAATACTGTTTATCAACTGCAAACCGCCTTAGTCATTGAAATTGATTTCGAAATGTCACAGAGTTATGTAAAATACATACAATTTATGTGACATAGTGGTTTAAGATGGGGGTTAAAGGTAGTCGACAGGAAACTTTGAAGCTGATTCTCGTGCCATTTGGCACTTGTTAGCAAGGTGTACCTGTAATCTTTGGGGAACTGATGCTTCTTGACGGATTCGATCCTGTGTAACCCAGTTTCACAGTCAGCGACGTTACAACTGAGCTATTCAGGATACGACTGGATCAAATCCGTCAAGAAGCATCAGTTCCCTAAAGATAACAGGTACACCTTGCTAACAAGTGCCAAATAACACGAAACCCAAGTCCAGAGTTTCCTGTCGACTACCTCCAACCACCATCTTATCTCAACATAGTGCACACAATGTCGAGTCATCTAGATTAGTGGCCACATTGCAACTTAGTCGATAGGATCTAATCTGTACTATATATATATATATATATATATATAGTAATAAAAGACGATTATGTAATAGACAAGCATTACACTTTCTTCCTATGTACAAAGGTCGGATCAAAAGCAATCGGTGTCACTAGCCTCTGAAAGTGGCTTTCAGTGCTTTTTAACTGATTTGGATGGCCTTATGTTATCCACCGTATGTAATCATTTCGTTGTTTATAGCTAGCAAGCTTGAGGCGGTGACTCTGTGGTTAAAGGATTCGATTTCCATCCAATAAGCCTTAGGTTTAAACTCGATCTCATCTATTTCGGTTTGGAAGGGTGGGTAGTATCATCAACTTTTACATTTGCGATGTGACTTGAAATGAACTCTACAAATATGTACGTGGTAAATGAGTCAGTAAAAAGTATACTAATGACCTTTTTAAGAATATATCTTCTAAATTAGTTATAATCATATACTCCTTGTTGATATTATAGTTCAATATATGATTACGTATTACTTCATTACTTAGTTGTACCTATTATTTTTTTTTTGTGTAAAGTATTTATTTATTTATTATTTATTTGAACACATAAATATTGGTACAAGGAAGCACCAGATACATATGCGCCGCACAAATCTCATTTGATTTGTATGAGGGCTGAGATACTGCCTAGGTGCCCAAACTGAAACAGGTGGTTTTCTTAGGGGGCCACACCCGGAGACTTTAACCTAAAGGTCTAATACACAATGCAGTGGAGCATCGTGAGGAGATGCAGTCCCATGGTATCCGGTAGCCAACGATTAATTCATACGCCATTTGTTGCTTTGGGATACTGGAGCCAGTCCATGTGCACCATTGGTTTGGAATGAAGGTTTTCCAACTCCCCTAAGTGGACTCGCCGTGTCCGTGTAAAGTATCCATCGATACGTCTTTGTAGTTAATAGTTATTTTGTTAAACTTTACTGTTCTGTGCAATACTACACGTCTTACAGCAACTGAGACCACCAGATTAACTGACTGACATACTGTATTAAATTAGTAATCTACTTCAAGTACCCAAGTTTCACATTTTACTTAACCTACTATTATTGAATCAAGAATATTGTTTGATTTCCTTCAAAACAGTATAGGTTTTACATTAGTTGATGGAATTTATTACTTAAGTATCATT
Source organism: Schistosoma mansoni (assembly GCF_000237925.1). Taxonomy (NCBI): domain Eukaryota; kingdom Metazoa; phylum Platyhelminthes; class Trematoda; order Strigeidida; family Schistosomatidae; genus Schistosoma; species Schistosoma mansoni. The sequence goes on from NC_031495.1 coordinate 712,677, forward strand.
GAATTGATTGATTCAATATCGTTTATAGTTTAAATAAATTTTTCTATCACTTATTATTACAGTTTGAATTACCACTAAGTAACCACTAAATAAAACTTTTCACTTTGTTAATAGATATGAAAAAATGCCCTGGTACGGCCGTTAGTGGGGAGAGTCCGCTCTCTCTCTCCATATACTCTCACATGGCCACGTGTATATAGCCTCTACCAGGGAAGTCTTACTCACTGACTTCTCGTGGCATTACTGTTGTTAACGAAATAGAGAGGACGAAAAGCGAATGTCCGGCGCTTTAACCAGGTTGGTGGACACGGCGCGTCCTCCTAGTGGAGTTCGAAAACCCTTTATTCCAAACCAGTTGTGCACATGGGCTCCAGTATCCTGAAGGAACAAATGAAGTATGAATCAATCGTTAGTGACCGGCTACCATGGGACTGCATCTCCTTACGATGGTCCACTGTCTTGTGGATTAGGCCTTTAGGTCAAAGGCACCGTGTGTGGCCCCTTAAGAAAACCACCTGCTTCAGTCTGGGCACCTGGGCAGTATCACAGTCGCTCTCACACAAATCAAATGAGATTTGTGTGACGCATATATATCTGGTGCCCCTTTATACTAATATTTATGTGTTTAAATAAATAAATAAATAATCCCAAGGAGAATTATGAACGGTAACTTCTTAGAACTGTTTATGGACCAATATGATACGTATATTTCCTGTTGTATAATTGTTAAGTAACTTAATTATTTATATTCATGTTCCTTTTATTATGAGCTTTATCTGGACCCATGGACTATTACTGTACGACTTACTATTCCGGAGTTATACATAGTCTATTAATTACTGTTTTATGGTACTATGTTGTCAGTCTGTTTGGTATATAAACCCGGTATGTTTGAGAATAATGATTCATATTGCAGAAGCTGTTTTTGGTGTTCTGAACTTAACTGGCTGGGCTAGGCAGATAGCAGGACCGGCAAGTACTTTAGACTGCTCGTATGGGTTTCGTGTGACATTGGTTCAATCAATAAATTCACAGCTCTCTAATAGGCGGATACAAGATAATAACAATTACTCAGGCACACCGGGTAAGTAATGAAGTTGTTAGGAAATGGGTACTAGGTAAGGATGGCAAATCGATTGATGAAGTAGTGAAACTTCATCAGTTGAGATGGCTAGGACATGTGTTACGTATGCCCAACCATCGACTGCCCCGACAGGCAATGTTTTTTGGCGTAGGAGTAGGTTGGAAGAAAGCTAGGGGCGGCCAAACCAAAACGTGGCACAAATCCATGAAGTCAGCGACAAGTGGACTGGGCCATGTTGGTAGGTGTAGACTACCTGGTTGGGATCCGCGAGATGATAGCAACCGATGGTTAGAGACCTTGAATGATATGGCTCAAAATCGTTTGCAATGGCGAAGGTGCATCCACTCTTTGTGCTCTACCAAATTCTAATCTTCTGAATTCTTCATGTCTCTATCTTTTTTCTTTTTCCAAATTTATTTCACTGGATTATATATATTATGAATAACATCTTCAAACCCTTATCTTTCACATAATACTTATACTCTTCTACTTCTACCAATATGGGATTTGAATCGACAACTTCATCTCTGTGTTAATGTGTTATGGCAACTCGAACTGATGTACGTACGTACGAAGTTCTACGTTGTGACTGACTGACTGACATCATTTAATGATTTCCACAATTCTTTATTGATAATTTTAATTATCTTCTTGATTTTTGTTTCTTTACGTTTTCACTTTTATAGTGCCTCAAATTACCATCATTTTTATTATTATTATCATCATCATCATTTAAATCTCCTGTTAATCATGATTTAATCGATTCAACAGATCATGAAAAACTGTTTATTGATAATTATCATCATTCAGCTGATATTGTTATTCAAAATAGAAATAGTAAATCATCTAATAGTTTAACATCATCCACATCATCTACATCATCATCTATGAAATCACTTAAAATTAATCGTCCACATTCACATCATGATGAAGCATTAGTTGTACCAGCTGCTTTAGGTGGATCACATCGATCAACAGCATATATGCGTCTTAATAATCGTGTACGTATTATTGAACGTAATGTATCTGTCAGTATGAGGTATGTTGATTTTTTGTAATCTTGTTATTTTGTCTCTTTTGTTGTTGAATATATCTATTCATTAAAAAAATGCGATTATTCGTTAATTAAGCTGTGGTATCTTAGTGATTAAACTAATCAATTTGTGTCTATTAAATTTGTTGGTTCAAATTCTATTCCACATGGGTAAAGTCAAGGAAACTATGTTTTATTCTCTCTAGTTTTCAAATAGTCTGGTTTAAAGTCTAGTGCTTAAATAGACTATTTATTTATTTATGTAAACACATGAATATTGGTACAAAGGGGCACCAGATATATATGCGCCACACAAATCTTATTTGATTTGTGTGAGGGCTGTGATACTGCGTAGGTGCCCAAAACGAAACAGGTGGTTTTCTTAGGAAGCCACACCCGAAGCCTTTGACCGAAAGATCTGATCCACAATGCAGTGGAGCATCGTGAGGAGATGCAGTCCCATAGTAGCCGGTGACCGACTATTGATTAATACGCCATTTGTTCCTTCAGGATACTGGAACGCATGTACGCGCTCAGGGTTTTCCAACTCCCCTAGATGGATCCTCCGTGTCCACCAACCCGGTTAAAGCTCTGGACATTCGCTTTTCATCCTCTCAATTTCGTAGAGGACACCCGTGATGCGAGAAGTCAGTGAGTAGGCCTTCCCTGACAGAGGCTCTATACGCGTGGGCATATGAGAGCATTTGAGGGCGCTTAAATAGATTACATCGAATTCTTCGATTAGTCAGTTAGTCATAAACACTAGAGTCTTCCATGAATCTGTATTTATTTAACTTGTCACTTTTTTATACTCATATTAGTGATCCGCTTACGTGAATAAATCAAACAGTGGAATAAACAGTACTAAAGAATGATGAGCTATAGATTTGCAAGATAATAAAGACTGAAACCATTTATATATCATATCTTGGATTTATTACCGTTCATTTACTTCCAATCTACTTCTTTATTAGTCAGTGTAGTAAATTGATTTAGGTGATAAATGAAAGTAAATTAGCCATATCAGTCAACTCACCATTTCTTTCTTGTTAGAAGTAGATACAGAATGAAATTTCATCATTCATATTTCTCAACATTATATGAAAAGGAAACCGATGTCGTAAACATTTCAATCGATCTATGACAATGTTACCACTCAGAATTTTCCATCTCTAATTGTGGATCTCTTGGAAATTCGCGTTTCTTTGTAATATATCATATAAATGATTACATAGTCTTACTCTCATCTTTTGTCAAATTGTTGTCATGATGAATACTTTAGCTTGGTTAGTACATGTTCGAGTTTCGATTTACTTATTTGTCTTTTTTTGCCTAGAAGTTTAGTTGTGTTCCATATTCTAGAGCTAATCAATAACATTACTTACTTACCTCTGTTACCCCTTGAGGAGCATAGGCCACCCACTCAGGATTCTCCATCTAACTCTGTCGCTGTGATGTATTTAAGGATCCCTTGTGCTTGTGGAGGCATACTGATGTAGAGACTGCTGCTACACTAGCTGTCTACACCTGCATTTGTTGATGTGTATGAGATATAAGAGCTAGGCCATCTGTGAAGTCCAAATCGTTTAGTTGCATCCAATCTGTCCATTGTATTCCCTGCCTCCTCTGAAATGTCGAGGTCTTCGTAATCCGGCCAACCATCAAATTAAGAACATTACAGCATTTCAATTCCAATTACCAGTTTTTCTATCCATATCTCACTTATAACAAAATAACTTATAAATTTTAATCTTTTAAATATCCCACTAGGTTAGTGATAATTGAGCAATGTTTACTTTAAATTGCGTATTTGGACGTAAATAACGTCCATTTTTGATTTACTGTTCAATAAAACATTTCATTCATCAATTTGGATATAATTCAATATGTCTAAGTTTAAAAAAATTCTCCACAAAACCCCTTCTGATCTATAATCATATGCTCACTAGTGACTGACTTCAAGAGATATTTCCTTGAATTCTAGTGGGAAGCATTGACCAGTGGAGTTCTACCAAATCTGTTGTAGAGATATCAACTCTGAAGAAAATTGGTGAACGGTTGCTCAAACATCGTGGATTGGTTGAAGTTAGACATTAACACCGTTGGATGCCGTCCGGCTCAGTGGTCTATCGGTTAAGTGCTCTAGCGCGAGACTGGTAGGTCCTGGATTCGAATCTCGTGAGTGCGGGATCGTGCATGTGCGCTGTTGATGAGTCCTATAAGAGGGCGAAACGGCCGTCCAGTGCTTCCAGGTTTTCCATGGTGGTCTAGCTTCAATTAACTCATGATTTCAACTATGAAAATATTAAAAAAATTAACTAAAGTTCCATCCGATTTCATTATTTTGCTCGAGATACTCATGCAGACAATAACATGATGAAATCTGGTAACATAAAGCTATTTAGTTAAACAATTAAAGTATCAAATATGAGCTGTTTATCAAATACTGGCTTATGTAAACATTGGGTTTTGTAGTACACTCTATATATGAAGGCTAGTATCCTTGCCCTGTACGCTAAATGGAGTAGATGAAGAACAGGATTCGAACCTGTGATCGTAATTGTACATACTGAACTGAACTATGAATTTACATAGTATTATCATAGATTAAGCTCTAATTTTGCTACTGTTATGATACAATACTTTTAATTTTGAGATGGTGGAACAGAATTGTAGTTCAGGTGGAATATTTTGGTGAAGTTTTGTACTCTAGGCTGGATGGTATGGTCGTGGCGTTTTCATTGTTTTTCTGAACGACATCATCAGGACAAACTTTACTAAAATACTTTTAATTTTTAACTATAAATTACTCTACCGTTTAGTTTGTCTTTGAAACAAGGACTGAAGGCTTGGAAGAATATTCATGTGTACTATTAAAGAATCTTTGAATAGTAATAAACTATCAGTTCATTTCATCCACAATTCATTGTCAATTGAATTACCCATTATTCTAAATTCAAATGTATTTTAAAGCATAGAAATGAAATTCTTTTAATTAGTTCTATGTCTTTTTACTAGATGTTCATTAGTGTTTAAGTTTCAAAAAAATTGTCAAATGTTTCAATGTATATACTTTTAAGTAGTTCATGTATAATTTTGTGAAAAAAAATTATTGTTTGTAAATGATTAAGTTTAGACTAGTAACAGTATCAGTATCACATGTGTAATGTATGTGCCCCCAAATGCACTGGTACGGCCAAGAGTGGGGAGAGTCCGCTCTCCTTCTCGAAATGCTCTCACATGGCCACGCGTGTATAGCCTCTGTCAGGGAAGTCCTACTCACTGCCTTCTCGTGGCGAGGGTGTTGTTTAGAGAATTGAGAGGATGAAAAGCGAATGTCCGGTGCTTTAACCGGGTTGGTGGATATGGAGGATCCGCATAGGATAGTTGAAATACCCTGATTCCAAATCAATGGTGCACACGGGCTCTAGTATCCTGAAGGAACAAATGGTGTATGAATCAATCGTTGGTCACCGGCTACCATGGAACTGCGTCTCCTCACGATGCTCCACTGCTTTGTGGATCAGACCTTTAGGTCGAAGGCTCCGAATGTGACCCCCTAAGAAAACCACCTGCTTCAGTTTGGGCATCTGGGTAGTATCACAGCCCTCACACAAATCAAATGAGATTTGTGCGGCACATATGTATCTGGTGCTTCCTTGTACCAATATTTATGTGTTTAAATAAAAAATAAAATGTATGTAATGTACTTACTAGATTTATATTTATCCCATGGATAGATTGAAAGTAAAAATGGACAAAGAAATAAATGAATATTATTTCAATGTTATTCCATCTTAAGCAAAGATGGATAGTGGCTAGCAGTGGAATTCAGGACACGCATGTCGTCCTATTTGGGATTCGTAAGCTGGATGTACCTGCATCTCAGACTTGTTGATGTTCACTCTGGGACTGGAAACCAGTACTATTCGCTTCAAACGCCATCGTGTTATCCACTTAGCTACTGAGTCCTGATAGCCACTTGCTTGTGCAATGGGGTGAAGCTGAAATTCACTTGGTATTGTTTGCTTGAATCTTCCCATTGATGTTTAGGACTACAACTGATCAGTGTCTTATTGGCATCTGTGCATACTGTGCGTAGTGCCTTAATTCACGAGCATTATAAATGATGATGGATAGTGGATAGCAGTGGAATTCAGGGCACGCGTTTCGTGTTAAAGTAGACAACGCGATAGCATCTGAAACTAATGGTACTAGGTTTTAGTCCCGAACTGCGAATCAACTCCAGGATTCAGGTACATTCAGCTGATGAGTCCCAAATGGGACGAATCGCACGTTCTGGATTCCAATGTTATCCATCATCCATCTCTGCTTACAATGTTTGTGACTGAAGGCAATATAGAGGTGATTCGCACAGGATGCACATATGCCAACAAGAGACTGATCAATTACAGTCCTAAACATCAATGAGAAGATCCAAACAACCAATACAAGATGAATCATACAAATGATGTTTTTATTTCTCAAACAAATGCGATAGTGATAAGTTTTGATAGAATCCTTCTAATAAAACTGGTGATTTACATACTTCAACAAAATGACGATTGTTTACATACCGCAGTATCACAGCCCTCACACAAATGAAACGAGATTCGTGCGGCGCATATATATCTGGTGCCCCCTTTTACCAATCTTTGTGTGTTTAAATAAATAACATACCGCAGTAGCTGTAAGTTCGATTACCTACTTAGTGTATATGCTAACGGTTCATGACCAACGTGAAATTCTGTCATCCCTAAACTCAATATCCAACTCAATATCCATATTACGAACTCATATGATTATTATACATGAAATAGCAATGATAATAACCCGCCATAAATCATAAATCTCCTGTGCATAACCAAACTATTTAAGGTACAAAATTGTGTCATAGGTTTATGATTCATTTAGTGTAATGTATGAAGAACGTTAAAAGATATCACAACGGTTGATAAGTTAAAGAGAAATTGGAAATCAGAACACTAAAACATACCGTGTGTGTTAAGTACATTTGATGTTAAAAATATAAATATTGATTCGTCAGAGAACAGATTCTAAATTTCGACATTTTAATTCGTCTTCTTCCTTTTCAACTTGAAAACTATTGAACGCCTGTTTCTCACTAATATCAAATATTTAAGCATTGACCATATCCTACTTTTTCATGGGTCGATCCAAACACATTTCGATCTCGTGGTGATCACATTACTTTTACACACCACTGATTTTGAACATAAGATTTCTTTGATAAAGACTTTAACCATGTTATATCTCGTAGCCGAGTGGATGCCCAGTTAATGTAGGACGTGATAAAACCGCCAATGAGAGAGCAGCGAATTATCGAATGGAACAGTGACACACGAAAACCGTACAAGCAGTCTAGAGCGCTTATCGATCCTGCTTTCTGCCTAGCCCAGCCAGTTAAGTCCAGAACACCAATAACAGCTTTTGCGGTATGAATCATTATATTTCAAACATAATGGGTTTATATACCAAACAGACTGACCACATCGTACCAATAAAATAGAGAATAACATTTGTACAAGAGTTAGCCAAATGTGGCTGTGAATAGAGGGGGTCAGTAATTAATAGACTGGGTATAACTCCGGAATGGTACATCGTATAACAATAGTCTATAGGTCAAAATAAAGCTCATAATAAAAGGAACATGAATATAAATAGTTAAGTTAATTAACAATTATACAATAGGAAATATACGCATAATATTGGTCCATAAATGGATCCCAAAGTTACCATTCACTATTGTTATCGGGGCATAAATCAGTTATTAGATTAATCATTCATCATCATCTTAAAGTTTGGGAAAGATGTTCATTGAGCAAAATTATTATATCACATTAGCATGACGAGATGAAAATAACAAAATGATTAGCAAAATAGATTGAAATAATGTGGTACCAATCATAATGAGAACAATCGAACATTTGTAATATAGTTCAAAACGACTGTAGAAAGATATATGTATTAGAAGGGGGTTTTGTGGACATTTTAGTAATTTTATATAGTTGAAATCATGAGTCAATTGAAGCTAGACCACCATGGAAAACCTGGAAGCACTGGACGGCCGTTTCGTCTTGTTTTGGGACTCCTCAGCAGCGCACATCCGTCATCCCTCCTCGCGAGATTCGAACTGGTAGATCCTTGTTTGGAATCTCGCAAGGCGGGATAACGGATGTGCACTGCTGAGGAGTCCCAAAACAAGACGAAACGGCCGTCCAGTGCTTCCAGGTTTTCCATGGTGGTCTAGCTTCAATTGACTCATGATCTCAACTATATATAAAAATGTATATATATATATATAGTTTGTTAATTTTATATTATTTAATACATATTTGTAAATCTTTAGGTACTTAGAAGAACTTAGTCAAAGTTATCGTCGTCAAATGGAACGTTTATCACGTTCATTTAATTTAACTTATGCTTGGTTAAAAGTAACAGCTCATAGTGCTGAAGAACGTGATCGTCAACAACAAGTTAGTTAAAATAAATTAAATTGAAAATTAACATGTTATTTATTATTTTTGTAATTCATTTTCTGCTTATGATTTACATAATATCTTGAGTTTGAATGATTCATGTTATGCCCTTTATTTGTCGTTTATCAGTTATAGTTGAAATGCATTTCTACCCCTCTAAATGAAATTCGGTGCTCCATGACTGGCCTGCGTCAACACTTGACATACGGATAGGGAGTGAAGTAGTCGAACGCGTCGACGATTTCACTTATCTTGGAAGTCTGTTGAGCCCTCATTGGTTGGTGTCTGACGAAATCTCAGCACGGATTCAAAGAGCTCGTTTGACTTATGAGAACTTACATCACCTCTGGCGAAGACGAGATATTCGTCTATCAATAAAAGGACGAGTATACTGCGCAGCAGTTCGCTCTGTTTTACATTAAGGCTGCGAAATGTGACCATTATGCGTAGCAGATACTCGTAAGTTACTAGTATTTGACCACAGATGTCTTAGAAATATTGCTCGCATCTGCTGTGATCACCGGCTAATTAATAGTGAGTTTAGACACAGGGTATTAGGGAATGATAGTAAATCAGTTGATGAGGTTGTGAATCTCCATCAACTGAGATGGTTGGGCCACGTGTTACGTATGCCTGAACACCGATTACGATGATGCGCTATGCTGACTAGTATTGACAATGGTTGGGAGAGAGTTAGTGGCGGTCAAACCAAAAGGTGGCACCAGTGCTTGAAGTCACTAACTTCTAGTCTGAGCCATGTTGGTAGATGCAGACTACTTGGTTGGGGTCTGCGCGACCATCGTAACCGATGGTTGGAGACTCTGTGTGACATAGCTGAGAGTCGATCACAATAGCGTCGGTGTATGCACTCTCTGTCTTACCTTAAACCTTGAGATTAAAATTGCTTCATATCTGTCTTCCTTCCTATACTATATTCTTATATACAACCTATCTTTTATATACTACCACCACTAAATTAGCTACTTCTATGCTAACGAGGTATGCACCTTGGACCGATGCATATATGTGCCAGGTCCGACGTTGTAGCCGACTGACTGATAAATCCGTTATATTAATAATAATCATCTGATAACTGGCAATTAACTTCGAGAGTCAATTACCTAAATTCTAGTGAAAAGTTCTGATCAGTTGAATTCAAATATTTCGCATGTGAAGCAGCTATCCATCAATAACATCAAAAAATAGTAGCACAATGACATGTAATAATGAAAGTTAGCAATTTAAACCATTGGAAATCGACTTAGTGGTTTAAATTTTAGGCACTTGCCAAAAAAACCTTGAGTTCATTTCCTGATGGGGTTGTGGGATTGTAACACTGAAGAGTTCCATAATATGACGAAGCAACTGCCCAATAGATCATTATATATATATATATATATATATATATATATATATATATATATATATATATGCTTTCCGAATAACTGAATATTGCTACCATTATTCCCGTTCAAATGATTCTCTTTAGTGTTACCTTGATGTACAATGATCAGCTAAGACGAATATGTATCAGTCTAAATGGGCACACCTCAGTATTAGGGAAAATCAACCGGATGAGAAGGCCATAAAATCGACGAACAAACATTATTTGTTGTAAATTATCACTCGTTTTCAATCATGTATTTTAACTAGTTGTGTAAGCTTCAACTACGAAGTATATACCTTTGGTTCCAAAAAATCGTAGATGGTAGCGATTGATAACTGCTAACATTGTATAATGGAATATATGGATCGTCATCTTCGTTCTTCTTATCGTATTTCACAAACTATTGTAGAAAGTTTTGTCAATATTAATCATATTGGTGCTTTCATTCATTACTTTGTTTTCCACATGTATATAAATAATAATGTTTATCGAAATAATAATGAAGAATATAGGATTTACATGGTAGTGGAATGCAGGATGCGCGTTTCACTGCATTTGGGACTTGTCAATTGGATTCATGTCCATCTTGGAGTTGATGTTCACTTTGCTACTTAAACCTCTTATCTTTCACTTCAAACACCCAACACATTATCCACTTAGCTACTGTGTCCAGATGGGTATTGATTTTGATTTAATTTGTAGTGATTCTGGATATCCGATTACCGATATTTTGACTGGATTTTAATCAATTTTTAGTTGGCGTATCTGGATTCGGTAAAGATTGCTTTGATAGAGTCATTATTTCAAGTTTATCTAACAAAGAATACATATACACTGACTAAGATTGATCAATATCCAATCAAAATATCAAAGGATGTACCTAATCACCAAACTAGTTTCGTATTAATTTACTTATTGTGACAGAAAAAAGTGTACAGATGTCAACCGCATGTTACTTACAATTTTATTTAGCAGTTTACATACTCACTTGAGAGTACTTACACTGATAGAATAGAAGGGAGGGTTCTTGTTGTCATCTATAAAGCACATTACACAAAAAAATTCCATGTTGAAAGATCAATATATTTTTTTCCATAGTGTCATTTGCCGTCATGTTTGATAATGGACACCATGTTAGTACTTTAGAATCGTTCTAAATAATCAGTGCTAAAACTATTTCAAGTTTATTGCATTACCCAAGAGAGGGTATCACTGTTAAAAAGTTTAAACCAAACTTATAAATTCTAAAGGATACAATTGTAAATCCATCCAATATATCACTTTATTTATTTAATTGTTTAAACATATAAATATTAGTACAAGGGGGCACCAAATATGTATGCGCCGCACAAATCTCATTTGATTTGTGTGAGAGCTGTGATACTGCACAGGTGCCCAAACTGAAGCAGGTGGTTGTCTTAGAGGGGGGCCACACCCGGAGACTTTGACCTAAAGGTCTGATCCATAAGGCAGTGGAGCATCGTAAGGAGATGCAGTCCCATGGTAATCAGTCCCCAACAATAGGTTCATACGTCATTCGTTCCATCAAGATAATGGAGCTCATGTGCACCATTGGTTTGGAATCAGAGTTTTCCAACTCCCCTAGATGGATCCTCTGTGTTTTTAAAGCCGGTTAAAGCGTGACCATGTGAGAGTATTTCAAAGCGCCGAATATTCGGTTTTCGTCTTCTCAATTTCATAGACAACACCCCACTACGAGAAGGTTTGACTCTCTGGTGGATATTTTTGATCATACTGTACTTTTAAGGTTGATAGTTTAATTAAGGAGCATTTATTATCGTTCTGACTGACATCAATAATGTTTACAGTTTGTAAAAGTGAACTGTTCGTTTATTCCACAAGTAATATTAATGTACTTAGACAACTATGAACATGAATTTGACTGGAGAAACGTTGAAATTCTGGATTGAGAAAGCTAGGGATTCTAGAGAATTCCTAAAATCATGACATTTAGATCTGCTGGTGATCAGTCTATCTATCCATAAGGAAGATGTCAGTCAACCACTACATGGTCAGTGGTCAACCGAAAAACAGTCAACATAAATACAAAAATAAATATAGTCAACTCGATCTCTGAAAATAACTTATCACAAATAATACCCCCAAATGCCCTGATACGGCCGAGAGTGGAGAGAGTCCGCTCTCCCTCTCGAAATGCTCTCACATGGCCACGCGTATATAGCCTCTGTCATGGAAGTCCTACTCACTGTCTTCTCGTGGCGGGGCTGTTTTTTACGAAATTGAGAGGACGAAAAGCGAATGTCCGGCGCTTCAACCGGGTTGGTGGATGTGGAGTATCTTCCTAGGGAAGTTGGAAAACCCTGATTCCAAACCAATAGTGCACATGGACTCCAGTATCCTGAAGGAACAAATGGTGTATGAATCAATCGTTGGTCACTGGCTACCATTGGACTGCATCTCCTCACGATGCTGCAATGCCTTGTGGATCAGATCTTTAGGTCAAAGGCTTCGGGTGTGGTCCCTTAAGAAAACCACCTGTTTCGGTTTGGGCACCTGTGCAGTATCACAGCCCTCACGCAAATGGAGTGAGATTTGTGTGACGCAGAAATATCTGGTGCTTCCTTGTACCAATATTTATGTGTTTAAATGAAATGAATGAATCACAAATAACACCTTTAAAATGAACTAATATAACACTTAAGAAGTAACTGCAAAGCTCACTTTCATATAACTTAGGTACTGATGATTTTGTCCTAATGGATAACAAAAGCTCTGCAATCAAACCACTTAATTCAGAAAATACACGTGTTTACTTTTGATTTCATATTTTCTATTTTATTTAATCAGCATCGTATTTCACAATTAGAATTACAATTGAATGATTTAACTGCACGTATAAAATCTCGATTATTAAATTCATTGCCTGCTTCTTCGTCATCATCTGGTCAACCGGATTTAACATTAACATCTTCTCCTTTATCTTCCACCACTCCAAGTTCATCATCATCAGAATCAATAGCAACAACAACCAATACTGAAGGGACTATATCAAGTTCATCTAATTCAAAATCATCAAATTTAGTCACATCACTTACTTCTCCTCCACCATTACCTGATTTTGAAAGTTCTTTAGATTGGAATCCATGGCTTAAATCTCAACATGATGATTGGTATATGATAGTTGATGGTGATATGGTTGTAACTAATAATAATGAAGATGTTGATGATACAGAATTTGAATCCGATGATAGTTATCAAACAAATGATGATGTTTATCTATCAAGATTAGATGGTACTACTGGTACATTATCTAAAAATTATAAAGAAAAATTTAAACAAACTACAACTGGCACTACAAACTCTAAAAGTAGTGACAATAACATTGTCATCCCTGACAGTAGTAGTGTAAGTAATAATCCAAATGAATATAATGCAAAATCTTTATTTGATCCATATTTATCCACAAGAAATTATAAACATCAACATTATCATATGGAATCATCATCATCATCATCATCATCATCATTGTTCTCAGAATGGAAACAATTCATTCTTGACTTGTTATGGTTAGAGTTCAGTTGGCCTGTATGGATATATAACTTTGGAGTATTTATTCATAATTTCTGTCAAATGAATACAATGATTTTAAATGTACGTCAATGTATTTTCTGTTTATTATTTATTTATTTATTTTCATAGTTGAAAGCGTGAGTCAATTAAAGCCGGCTGAGGAGTCCCATAATAGGAGGAAACGACCGTCCAGTGATTCTAGGTTTTCCATAGTGGTCTAGCTTCAATTGACTCACTCTTTCAACTATGAAAATACTAAATTTCCACAAAACCCCTTCTGATAATGAATTATTTATTTATCTTTAGCTTCTCAGTTGGAATAGTTTTTATCGCCGAGCTATCCGAATTTCAACCGTAGTCCCCTCTTTTTAATTGATCATGAGGTTTCAAGTTCGAATCCCATCTGACATAGATTCATTTTATGGTTGAAGAATACGTAACAAACGATTAACGTTTTATAATATAAAGATTCAAATTTCAGAGAGAAACCAGGCTGAATTAAACATGTTATAATTACAATTTATTTTATTTATTTAAACACATAAATATTGGTACAAAGGGGCACCAAATATATATGCACCGCACAAATCTCATTTGATTTGTGTGAGGGCTGTGATACTGCTCAGGTGCCCAAACCGAAACAGGTGGTTTTCTTAGGGGACTACACCCGAAGCCTTTGACCTAAAGATCTGATCCACAAGGCAATGGAGCATCTTGAGGAGATGCAGTCCCATGGTAGCCGGTGACCAACGATTGATTCATACACCATTTGTTCGTTCAGGATACTGGAGCCTATGTGCACCATCGGTTTGTAATCAGAGTTTTCTTGCTCCCCTAGGTGGACCCTCCGTATCCACCCTCCCTGTTAAAGCGCTAGGCATTCGCTTTACAGCTCCTTAACGAGAAGGCCGTAAGTAGAACTTCCCTGGCAGAGTCTGTATACGCCTGGTCATGTGAGAGCATTTTTCGAGGTAGAGCGGACTCTCCTCACCCTCGGCCGTTACAGGGTATTTGGGGGCATAATTACAATAACATTGGAAGTAATTTTCATCTTTAACCCAACAACAGCTTGGCAATGTTGGAAGACTTGTTACCCTGATTTGAGGGTTTTATGTTATTTTTGACCTCTCAGTATTACTCATAGGAAACTACACACGAACTGAATCTTTGATTGCTAGGAAGTCTTTTTGAAATTAATCAATTTTAAGAGTTTAAATAGGTGCACTTAGAAGCTATAACCGTCAGTAAAGTTCATGATTTTCAGAATTTTGAAACATTTATCAGTAATGGTGATATAATGAAAACAATGTATTATATCGAACTTACTACAGTTGGTTATATTGTGGATCATTAGATTCCGACTTAGCTATTGAAATTCGATCATGCACTTACCACGGGATCCGAGATATAGTCCTATTGGTTTGAATTCTTCATGGAATTGTCATTCAGCACCATTCAGCTATTTTATAACGTTAGATAAAACACTTATTCAGTTTATTTTTTATTTATTTAAACACATAAATATTGGTACAAAGGGGCACCAAATATATATGCGCCGCACAAATCTCATTCGATTTGTGTGAGGGCTGTGATACTGCTCAAGTGCCCAAACCGAAGCAGGTGGTTTTCTTAAGGGACCACACCCGAAGCCTTTGACCTAAAGATCTGATCCACAAGGCAATGGAGCATCGTGAGAGATGCAGTTCCATGGTAGCCGGTGACCAACGATTGATTCATACACCATTTGTTCCTTCAGGATACTGGAGTCCATGTGCACCATTGGTTTGGAATCAGAGTTTTCCAACTCCCTTAAATGAACTTTCCGTGTCCACCAACCCGGTTAAAGCTCCGGACATTTGCTTTTCGTCCTCTCAGTTTCGCAGAGAACACCCACTTAACGAGAAGGCAGTGAGTAGGACTTCCCTGGCAGAGGCTGTATGCGCACGGTTGTGTGAGAGCATTTCGAGAGAGAGAACGGACTCTCCTCACTCTCGGGCCGTACCAGGGCATTCAGTGATCCCTTATTTTAAGAAATTGTTTAGTTTTAGTATAAACTTTATTTTTAAAACTGTACAATCTTTTCTTCTTCAATATATATATTTAGATATTCAGTCTGGTATTACTTCATCTCATATTGGCATCAATAGTTCATTTTCTAATTTATTGGATATGGCTTAGACCAAAAAATCTTATGTTGAGTAAATTTGATACAGAATTACTGTTATCTAGTTTATATCAAGTATTATATTGTAGAAAAAATCATCCAAATTTTAATAGTTGTATTGTATATTTCAATTCAATGAATTCGACAACTCCGACCCATCATCTAGCTCATTTACTTCCTTCAATCAACATTAACACAACTACTACCACTAATAGTAATTATGATAATGATAATCCTCATACTACTGATAATGTCACTGAACATCACGACGACGAATATGATAGGAAGCGATCTTTTGATAAAGCATCCAATCTTATTCTTACCAATACTATGATTACTGCTACTAATGATGATGATAATAATAATCTTCATACTACTGATAATCTTACTGAACATCATGACGATGAATATGACAAGAAGTCTTTTGGCAAAGTATCCAATATTATTCTTACCAATACTATGATTACTACTACTACTACTAATGGTAATAATAGCAGTAATAATAATAATACTAATAACATTACAGTACCAAAAGTTCTCACTTGTTATCAAATGAATGAATTATCTCATATATACAAACCAACTATTGAAATGACTTATGATCATTTGATAATTAAAACTGATTTAATTGATAATGATTGTTCAATCAAAGAAATTCATGGAAATCCCATTGTTACTAATGTCAATGATCAATGCATGAATAATAATAATAATGATGATGATGATGTTCATTCATGTTGTTTAATAAAAGAGATACAAGTTAATAAAATTGAAGTAAGGGATATTTTGGAACTGGTTTTCTTTTCTTTTTACCCAAACTTTTTATTGTATCTCATTCAAATGTATATTTGAGAACTTTCGTCTAAATTAGAGCGAATAGTTTCACGACGCGCTATTCTGACTAGCGTACGGGATGGTTGGAAGAAAGTTAGGGGCGGTCAAACCAAAACGTGACATCAGTGCTTGAAGTCACTAACTTATAGTCTGAGCCATGTTGGCAGATGCAGACTACTTGGTTGGGGTCCGCGTGACTATCGTACTCAATGGTTAGAGACTCTGTGTGACATGGCTCAGAATTGATCACAATGGCGTAGGTGTATACACTCTTTATGTTCTCTTAAACCTTAAGATTAAAATTGCTTCATAACTCTCTTCCTTCCTATACTATATCCTTATACACAACCTATCTTTTATATATTACCACCACTAAATTAACTATTTCTATGAATTTAGTGTTCATCTTGTTGTGCTAACGAGGTATGGCAACTTGGACTGATGCATATATGTGCCTGGTCCTACGTTGTAGCTGACTGACTGACTGAATTGTTTCAAAGTATTTGGGCACCGAGTTGATATTTCCTTCAAAAAGCTTGGAACAGATTGCCAGGTGAAACGTTGGATTTACTTCAAATTCATTTGTTGAGATTTTACAAATATAATATTCCTATTTAAATTTATATTTGTTTAGATGTTACATTAAGCTAACATATTGAAATGAAGCTCCGTGATCTGAAAGTAATACATTCGCTATAATATTTGAAAGTAATCAGGTTCGTTATCTGACTAGGTCAAGATTTCAAACTACTAAATAGTCCTATATAGTCAGTCAATCATAGTTATATGACCTAAAATAGTTTTACGTTATTTCAATTTGACGTAGCACAACTTACTTACTTACGCCTGTTACTCCCAATGGAGCATAGACCGCCGACCAGCATTATCCAACCCACTCTGTCCTGGGCCTTCCTTTCTAATTCTATCCAATTGTTATTCATTCTTCTTATGTCTGTCTCTATTTCGTGGCGTAATGTAGTCTTTGGTCTTCCTCTTTTCCTTTGGCCTTCAGGATTCCATGTGATCGCTCGTCTTGTGATGCAATTGGGTGACTTCCTCAATGTGTGTCCTATCCACTTCCAGCGCTTCTTCCTGATTTCTTTCTCTCTGACAGTAGCTTGCTGCTGATAGTGTCTGGTCAACGCATCCGAAGTATCTTGCGTAGACAACTGTTAATAAACACCTGTATCTTCTGCATGATGGCTTTCCTAGTTCTCCACGTCTCCACCCCATATAGTAGAACTGTCTTGATGTTTGTACTGAAAATTCTGACTTTGGTGTTGGTTGACAGACAATTGTTTTGAGTTCCAGATGTTCTTTAGTTGTAAACGTAGCACAACACGTTGATGTAAAATTCGAAAAATGAATAAGAAATAAGTCAAAATAACTGTAGTAGCAATGATAATGAGAAAGACTGAACACTGAAAACATGGTAGTCTCATAATAATATAGAAACAACTGTCCAGTGCTTTCTGCTTTTCATTGGTTCATCTGTTTAAATCAATTTTTTATATAAACCGTCTTTCAGCATTGTCTGATAGATTATTCTGTTAAAGTATTCATACTGATTCAGTTTCTTTGGTTATTAACCTAATTTATACCATTGGTCTACTAAGTTGTTGACTATTGAACTGAGCCGCTTAGGTTAGTGCAGACTACATGCTTGTGGTTCACGAGTTAATATTGGGTGACATGGCTTAGAATTAGCTAGAATAAGGTAGATGAATTCACTTTTTGTAATCTTCTGAGTGTTGAAACGATCTTATGTGCTTTATATTCCATAAATTCATTCATTCTTCTCAAATGATCTTGTCTATGCTTATTGCTTGATATTACCACTGGTAGTGTTACTACTACTTTGGAATTTTTTTCTAGAATTAGAACTACCTATGCAGGTACATATGATATGGCAGCTTCAATCAGTACACATATCTGCCAAGTTCTATATTTGTTTTAACTGACTTAAACTAGAGAATTATCGAAAACCAGTTTCAGGATATGAAATTACTCAACAGTTCACATTCACAACTCATTCATAGATGGAATCCATAATTTTCAAGATTCCTCAGTGAATGCGTCTTCTATGCACCATCACTGACTTGGAATGTTATATTATAAGAAATTTATGTTATTTCATTACAATATCAAATTTAATCTTTACTGTAACCCTTTCTCTTTATTTTTAGGATAATGGCATCTCTTCTAGTCAAGGTAAATTTGATCCTCAACTTAAACATGTACCATCATTACTACAACTGCCTACAATTTACTCTTCATCAGACAATAGTCAATTCAATAAGGATGAATTGAAGTGTGGAGAAAATGGTAGGCCATTGTTTATTTGACTTGATTCTATTAAGTGCTTTACATTTAGACGTGGGTTGTTTTCCTTTAAAAATGACTGAACCTGGAACCCATTACCCACCAATATAAGTGCTGGAATAGTACATACTAATTTGGTGATTCTTAATACCCACCTCTTATACAACAGTTACCATAATAAGGATGAATTAGTTTCCTGTCGTAAACCTAAATACTTTACACTGATAGAGATTCGTAAATTCACTCATGAGTATGAAGGATATATGTTGTTGTTCTTACAACGAAAATAAGTTTATATTGTTAATTTACGAAACTACTATTTCAATTTGGTGTGGTAATTGTTTTCCATGCAACACACTATTTTGCCCTCAAACGCCCTGGTACGGTCGAGAGTGGGGAGAGTTCGCTCTCCTTCTCGAAATGCTCTCACACGGCCACGTGTATACAGCAAATGCCAGGACAGTCCTAATCACTGCCTTCTCGTGGCGAGGGTGTTGTTTACGAAATAACGAATGTCTGGCGCTTTAACTGGGTTAGTGGACACGGAATGTTTAACTAGGGTAGTTGGAAAACCCTGATTCCAAACCAATGGTGCACATGGGCTCCAGTATCCTAAGGGAACAAATGGCGTATGAATCAATCGTTGGTCACCGGCTACCATGGAACTGCATCTCCTCACGATGCTCCATTGCCTTATGGATCAGACCTTTAGGTCAAAGTCTCCGTGTGTGGTCCCTTAAGAAAACCACCTGCTTCAATTTGAGCACCTGGACAGTATCACAGCCCTCACACAAATCGAATGAAATTTGTGTGGCGCATATTTATCTGGTGCTTCCTTGTACCAATATTTATGTGTTTAAATAAATAAATAATAAAATACACACTATTATTGTAGTGTATACATATGGGCGAGAAAGGTTTGGCGTCAGTTCTCCGTTGATGCGTAACTTTTACCTGTATATTACAACTCTGAAAGTGCAAGGAGACTTACATTTTTGTAATATTTGACTTTCAACCAGTTACTCCCAAGTTCGAACCCCGATTCATTTTGAATAACATAGTTGTGATGATTTTAATGTCATAACTGATTTCCTACGTTTTAGTTTCGGTATCCAGATTAAAACTTCAGTGTGTCTACGAGAACTAATGATATTAACTAAGTATATTTTGAGTCGGACGTGTTCGAGTCTATAACCTAGTAGTTGATATCCAGGTGCTCTGACCATTAAGTTACCACTCTTAGTCGTTCGTTTCGACAAATCCGTCAGGATTACTTTAGTTTGTTTTTATCCCATCTGTATAGTGTTGAGCGTCATCGACAGTGATATCGTCAGAAAACTTACATAGGTGTTTTAATGTTTACATATTTGTAAACACTTTTAGCTAATAAGATACAAATATCAGTCTATTTTTAGCATCATTCCATTCTTAATGGTTTAAGTGTGACACTTACTGACATTCTATACAGTATTATTAGTACTGACTTAAGATAGAAGTATGTTCTATAATCAAATATTCTACTAATGTCAAATTAGCCCATTCTATTTGTCTTCAAAGACTAATAGTTAGACTCGAACTCAGTATCTTTCACTTCAAACACCACCACGTTATCCACTTAGCTACTGAGTCCTGATAGCCACTTGCTTGTGCATTGGGGTGAAGTTTAAATTCACCTAGTATTGTTTGTTTGTATCTTTTATTTATAGATTGTTCACAATCATCTATTTGTCAATTGAATGAATTCTTGCCACAGGAATGCAATAAACCATCATGTAGACCATCTCTTAATCAAAATAATAATGATCTAGAGGTAAATATTGATAATGATGTATTTATTAGTGATAACAGTTTAGATGATAAAATCGGTTTATTGTTATAGACAATGGCCCCCCAATTCCCTGGTACGGCCGAGAGTGAGGAGGGCCCACCCTCTCGAAATGATCTCACATGGCCACGCGTATATAGCCTGTGCCAGGGAAGTCTTACTCACTGTCTTCTCGTGGCGGGGATGTTGTTTACGAAATTGAGAGGACGAAATGCGAATGTCGAGCGCTCTAACCGAGTTGGAAGACACTGAGGGGGAGTTTAAAAACCCTGGTTCCAAACCAGTGGTGCACATGTTTTCCAGTATCCTGAAGGAACAAATGGCGTATGAACCAGCTTTATTTCCAACCTACTCATGTACTAGCAATATATATATATATATATAGAGAGAGAGAGAGAGAGAGAAAAAATTTCTGAGTAGTGACCGACGCCTTATTTATATATTGTTTTATGGTTCTAATCAAATACTATCAATTAAATTGGGATTTGGCGACAATTTTCAATGATCGAATGTCGCGTGCTCTATGTTGATACTTTATATGATTAGAAGTAGTCGATGGCTAACCCTAGACCTAGGTTTCATTGTCATTTGGCATCCGCTAGCAAGTATAGGAAGTCGATGGACGAGGCAGGGAATCTTTATCGAATAAGGTAGTTTGGAGATGCATTATGTACACTCTCCTACTGACTACCTTTGTGGGTGATGATGATTAATGTACACTAATGCACTGAAAGAATAGTAGGGAAGGTCAATCCAATATATGGATCAGTCCATGAAGACACTGACTATTGGATTGATCCATGTTGATAGGTACAGACCATCTGATTGCCTTTCCCCGTGATTATTGTAACCACTGGTTAGATACTTTAGGTGATATGGTTTTAAAATCATTCTTCATGACACAAATGCATCCACTCTTTGTCTTCCCTCAGATCTTAAGTTCTTAAATTCTTTATCACTTCTTTCTATTTCGCTAATTTAGATTTTCACCTCTAATCGTACCTTAGATGCCTAATATTTTCTGTTCCCATCAGTAATACCATTACCATCTCTTCTACTGTGAAATTCATCCTGAAAATTTCATCTTGCTATTCTAATTAGATATGAAGACCTGAACTATTTTGTATATGTGCTAGGTTCTATCTTGCATTTGGCCGACTGATATATATTAGCGTTCGTTTTCTAAGGGATAGGGTCGCTAACCCACCGTGCCTAACACTCCTCCTGTATACAGGCTTGGAATCTGCAGTAACCCCAGAGGGGTTCCAGGCGGAGTTTGTTATATATCAGTCAGTCAGCTGCAACGTAGGACCAGGCACATATATGCATCGGTCCAAGTTGCAATACCTCATTAGCACAACAAGATGAACACCGGATTCATAGAAATAGTTAATTTAGTGATGGTAATATATAAAAGAAAGGTTTTATATAAGGATATAGTACGGGAAGAAATACAGGTATGAAGCAATTTTGATTTCAAGATTTAAGGGAAGATAAAGAGTGTATACACCTACGCCATTGTGATCAATTCTGAGCCATGTCACCCGGAATATCCAACCTGTAAGGACGGCTCGTTGGTAAACTCTAGGAAGCCTTAAGAAGCCCAGAAAGAGCCGGACTTATTCCATCCAATCACCGCTAGGGGAATGTTCTAGAATGTCGACGTGTAGCTTCCCCATTGGATGGATAAGAATGACCCCTATGTGCCTATTGGTTGACCGAAATGATAATTTACATTCAGCCAATAACTATAAATACATGAGATTTCTGTACTATATTTTGACACTGTTTTGGGGAATAAAAGTTCCTACTTACTAGTCTTTTGTCTTCTCTTTGCGACGTTACGGGTTCTATCGTTCAAGTAGTCTATTAGTACGCGGCATAGTAAGAAGCAAAGCTCTAGATATAACACAACCATTAGTTACGATAGTTACGTGGACCCCCACCATGTAGTCTACATCTACCAACATGGCTCAGACTAGAAGTTAGTAACTTCAAGCACTGATGCCACCTTTTGGTTTGGCCGCCACTAACTCTCTCCCAACCATTGCCAATACTAGTCAGCATAGCGCATCGTCGTAATCGGTGTTCAGGCATACGTAACACGTGGCCCAACCATCTCAGTCGATGAAGATTCATCACCTCATCAACTGATTTACCATCATTCCCTAATACCCTGTGTCTAAACTCACTATTAATTAGCCGGTGATCACAGCAGATGCGAGCAATATTTCTAAGACATCTGTGGTCAAATACTAGTAACTTGCGAGTATCTTCCACTCTTAATGGCCACGTTCAGCAGCTGCAAAGTAATACAGAGCGAACTACTGCGCAGTATACTCGTCCCTTAATTGATAAACAGATATCTCGTCTTCGCCAGAGGTGACGTAAGTTGGCAAAAGCCAAATGAACTTTTTGAATCCATGCAGATATTTCGTCAAACACCAACCAATGAGGGCTCAACAGAATTCCAAGTCATCGACGATTTCGACTACTTCACTCCCTATCCTTATGTCAAGTGTTGATGTAGGGCTGTCCTGGAGCATCAATTTGCATTTAGAGGTGGAGAAACGCATCCCAAACATCCTGGCATTATTACTCAGTTCTAAAAGAAGACTCTGCATTTTGTCAGTGTCTTCACCAAACAGGACTGTGTAATCTGCGTATTCTAAGTCGATAAGTAGACCTCCTGGTAGGAGATCGATTCCTGATATATATATATAATCTGTTCATGTGCTTTTTTCCCACAATCATTTTTAGCCCCACCTCTCTACATCAACTCATTTGGTAATGAACTCCAATTTAACGCCACCAACATTGATCAAAAAAATTTCGAAATCAATGAATAATAACCATAAGAGAAAACATAAAAGAAAACGTGAATTAGATAATAATGGATTTATGTAAAAAAAATTTTATTTTCTCTCTCTCTCACACACATATATTATGTGTATACTATCACAAGTTTAACATGTTTTTTTTGTAAATGTATCTTTCCATGTTCTCTCTCTCTCCCTCTCCGCTCCCCTCTCTCTTTATCTTGTTTAAGTTCCCCCTCCCCTCTCCCTCCCTTTATCTTGTTTCTATTTTTAGGTTCTTATTCTTTCTCTATTTTGTGTATATGTATTTGTGTCAAGTACACTTTTGTGTTTATTTGTGTATACTACTGTTTATTCATGCCTTCTTTCCATATATTTTAATTATACATATCAGATCTGAGATATTATCTTAATTACGAGAATCTGTTTTGTTGTGTAATCTGTAGAAAAAACACTCTTCATGATCTTTATTCTTACTATTATCATCGAAATATTCAACATTCCATAATGAGATCTCTTAATGTACCACGTTTTGTTCTTCAATGTTGGGTTTTGTTAATTTGACCTAGTTAATAATCTGATCCATTCTACACTTTAGTTGTTGTTGTTGTTGAGGGGATGGTGAAGGATGTGTATAATTAACTTTATCCTCCTTCTCCTCCTCCTCCTCCTCCTCATCATCATCATCATCGTCATTTACTTTTTTTGTGTTCTTATTTTGTGTAGGGTAATGGTCTTTGTTTATATTTTTTACAAATGCTGTTTTTTCGTGTTTTTTCTTTATATGTAAACATTTACTTCTTGTGTATTTGCAAGATTTCAGGGTGTTTTTGTTCTGTTATCAAAGAATAAGGAAAAACAAAGAAGTCCACCTAATTCTTTTTAGAAATGATGTACAATCTAAGTGAATATCAATTTCATATATATCTTGTAAATTATATAATTCCAAGAGTTGATTGTTTTTCATTCCATCCATATTCAATTCATTAGGTAAGTAAGATCGTTACTTAGTGATCATTATCATTACCAAGATTTGATTTGATAGTTGTAAATAATTGTAGTATTGAGTAGATTGTCAATAATAAAGTAATGATATAAGATGGTGGTTGGAGCTGGTCAACAGGAAATCCTGGGCCCGGATTTCGTGCTATTCGGCACTCGTCAGCAAGGTGTACCTGTAATCTTGAAGGAACTGGTGCTCCCTGATGGATTCATCTTACCTCAACATAGTGCACGCAGTGTCGAGCCACCTAGACTATTGAGCTATTCGAGCCGCGACCGACAACATTCGATCAGCACTAAGAAGGACTTGACACACATGGCATTGATCACCACCCAGTGATCAATCAATTGTGAAAGTAATGATATATTTGTCATATCCTAGTAGCTTCTGGGTTCGAATCACGCGAGTGGGATCGCCTTAACTACTCATGCGATTTTTTGTGAGCAGAGACAAAGAAATACGCTTAGTACTTACGACGGATTCCTCTAACATCGCCATTAGATCAGTTCGCAATAGCAGGTAAATAGAAACTTGCAATCACCAGATTTTCTCTCTGAAAACTGAATGCATCGCGAACAATGTATATGATCCTCATGAAAGAATTGTTAGGCGTTTGACTAGCTTCCAAGCACATACGCTAACTTTAAGCAATGGCTTAACCTCTGATACAAAATCACGACAAACATGGTGCTCAGAAATGTCGTCTGGTTGTATGTGTTGCATTTCATTTCTGACATCAAATAGATGATAGTTAACAACAACGATATGACGGAAGCCTTTCCCGGGATTATGATGAGGACTTTTACTGTCTTAAGACAGCAGCGTTACAAGCTTGATATGTTAGATTAATGGAAGCGTGGTCCTTCGCTACAACCACTTTATTATCCGAAGGTCAGTTGGACGGTGTAAAATGCAACAGCCATCTATCCTAGAACCACTGGGAAGCCGAACTGCATTTAGTATGTCGTATCTTGGAACAATGGCTACTATCAAGTCAGCTAGTTTGCATTCCACACAGCGCAAACTAACCAGAATGTCCGTATTGGTCCTTAGCATCCATGAAATTTAATGAACTTGGTGAAAAATATAGACATATTCGCATAGATATCGTCCGATCAATTCTCTCCGAAGGACGTTAATTATGTTTTTACATGTACTAACCGTTTCACTTTAGGGCATGTGGCTACGTCCCTGAATGAAATATCAACAAAGTCAAGAGCTGAAGTGCTGGTAGAAAATTGGATTTCTCTTAATGATATCACTGTTATCACAATTGGCCTGGGCGCCAGTTCAATGTTAAGCCCTTGATAGTGGGCAAAAAAACAGTAAATCGAAACGACCTCCAACCCCTACAGAAGTCCGTTCTTAATTGTGTTTTTTGAGCTTGTTCTCGATCTAGTATCCACAGTGATCACGGATTCCCACTCGTAATACGTAGAGGATGTAGTTTATTCATGCTCAGTGTATCATTTTATGAGAAGATAACCTGGCTAATCAGCTAAGAATTGTTCCAAACTCTTTCTGAAACATGCGAATAGACACATCTCAAACTCTACATCCTTGTCATTCCTACTATCTTCGTAAGCGACATAAATTTTTTAGGCCGACTACGGGAACGGAATACTTCGTTAGTGACAGGGCTGAAGAATAAATTTTGAGGAGACATATTCCATCACCTGGGCTTATTATCACAGAGGTATAGGAGAACAAGAGGTGATATGGTAAGTCACGCGAATCACCCTAATACGACCATCCTACCAGAACATCACTCCTACACACATCGACACAACTCCCGAAAGACTGTACATGGAGGAACGAAAATACAGCTACACCATTAACTCTTCTCATAAGACGTTGTCCTCATTTGAAATGCTCTTGCAGATATATTGTGACTAATACTATGTCAGGGCCACATAGGTTATTTCAGCTTCTGTACAGATGAGTTTGCTGATTCTTTTAGAGTCAATGTTTGGCCTTGCCCACTATTCACTTATTAACCTTAACTTTTTTCTGTGAGCTTATCTGTGTGCACTGCTCACCCTATTCATCCCGTCGTCGGGTTACTTTTATGTGGCTATAAATATTGAGTCATGTTTTATCAAAATGAGTTGGCTATTTCGCCTTGTCTAATTCTGTTCCCTGCTTTCAGTTCTGAATATATCTGTTGGAATGAGTGCCTGAAATAAATTCACTCAACACAACTTGTATTTGATTTCGTATTGCCGTTTTCACACAAATATGGTTAGCTTAGATAATGTAGGCAGTTCAATGGAAAATTTATATTTATAGCGTATTCGTTTATTCTTTGAAATTAAGGTCAGATCATTCGGCAGTGAAGATAAAGTGATTGCAGCCCACTTAGTCCACGTCCAAACTTGACAAGTATGTACTCATTCGTGGACTACCGTCTCTTGGTCTTAGAACCCTTGCATCTAGGCGTCAAGAAAAAGGCGTCTTAAGAAAACGACATATTCTAACACTACTATTGACATTTCCAACGAGACGAGCTAGTTCGTTCTTCCGGAAGCTGACTAGCCTATACCAGTGGTCTCCATTCGAAACATGTTAAAGACTCTATTGGTAAACATTGATGAAAATCACAACTGCAACCATGTGGATGATATAAGAAAATTGCAAGTTGACATGAACATTCTCAATCCGCTTAAGTACCTCATCAACTACAACCCCGCAGAGAATCCAGATCAGATGAATGACACACAATTTCCTAAATCGTGTTTCTCCAGAGGTATTGAAGACGATCTAGCAATGCAATTGTGTTTAAAATACCGGACACATATGCTCTTGAAAATATGAAATCTAATCTGTTTAGAGCCATGTATGTGCACGCACTCACAGATCCTGTTAAAATTCAAATCGCCTGTAGACGCCAGTGAGTTTCTGAATTCCTCTAGTTCCACAAGACAAAAACAGACTTTGAAGGATATTAAGATTCTTCCAGATAGAACACTATGCCATCATAAAGCAAGACGAGCTGGTTATAGACAACCGTCGTCAAACTACCGAATGCATCATAATCTTAATGGTCGTAAAATGAAGTCCGATTCTAAGAAAATATTTAACTTCACAGATATGTCACCACTGACAAACTCTACTGGATCTCCCAAAGTTCAAAACACAGAAGAAAGTAACTGTGGTGTTTGAATGAACCAATAATTCCCTGACTGACCGTTTTGATTTTGAATTCCAAATACAGTACATTCGTTCGTGCTCATCTAATACTCCTTGATGAAATTGCCTTACTCTTGAGATTACTAGCTAATACTATAATTTAAATACTTCAAATTATAACATTGGCGTCTCGATGGAGCCTGTGATGGAACGGTTGGACATACATTCAAATTTTAATGCTTTTCAGGATTGCATAGAGGGGTTTGAAATCTGGGCTATGACCAAGGAACGTATTGAGGATTTTAATATTGTGGCCCATTTCCTTACATTCATCGGAAAAGAAGCATACAGCCTTATAAAGACTTTGGCGATTCCAGACAAGCTAATTTCACTCTCTTATGCAATTCTCAAGCAACTACTGCTGGACCATGTGAAGTATACAAATTTCGAATGCGGTTAAGGAGAAAAACCGATAAAATGACTCGCCAGGACATCAGGAATTCTACCTTTTCACTACGTCGTCGCAGTGCAATACGTAACCAATGTTATTCAGATCACAATTCATTGAGAAGTTGCGAATCAGGTCACAAAGATGAGCGCAAGTTTGGTAAATACTTGTTCTGTGGCAAGTTTCACCCATAGAATTCATGTGTATTTCGTAATTCTGAATGCTTTAAATGTGGTAGAACTGGACACATTTAGTCAGTTTGTAATACCATGGTACATTTCGTTGAAAGTAATGACAAGGTGGATGTTTCTAATGATCACTTATCTTTATCCAAGACCTCCAGAAGCGGTATAGAGTCACATAACAGTCCAGAGTTTAATGAAACGCAGAATCACTGTGAGACGAAAGTTTCTAACCAACCAACTTCTTATCGGGTTCCTCATGTTATTGTACCAGATATAGTTTGTCATAATAATTCACATATTTCTGGTGAAATTTCATACAACACTGACAATATAATATTGAATGAGTCAAACCATATTTTACGACAAGACACTCCCATTTCAACAAGAATTCGTAGATCCCTTACTTTTTTTAACGTATATGGATCTCAAATTCCACACGAGCTTCCTTACGAATGCTAGGCGTTCACTCAAGCCTGCTACTACTCAGCCACAATCTACTAATATCTTTATTTCATACTCAAAACGTTTGGCACAGGTGTTTCAGTACGTCGCAACTTATAATGCCAACAACTTGGTAACCGAAGCTTTGATAACAATGCAACTGTTAGCATCAAAAAGAAAAGAAAAATCACCTACCCAGAACAAAAACTTTCCTCTGCTTATTTCATTACTAACCAGTCGAAAAACACATTACCCACAATCATGATGTATTTCATGATAGTTGAGGACCGCTTATATTTGTCGTTAGCCATGAAACGACTTACAATGGAAGAACTCTAAAGTTCACGGAACATCTGGATGATTACTGCTCGTAGGATATTTGAGCAACTTATGCTCTACCTTATTTCTTGTATTCTACGGATTATTATTATTATTATTCACAAACACCTTATGGGTACATAAGTGCTGTTTATGCTTGTTGATGTTTGTCTTTGTTTATGTTGAAGTGCATTTTCTTTCTTCGAAAAAGCACAGTAAGCAAATTTTTGTTTGTAAGTTTTTCACTATGGCATGGCTTTTCCTGCATAGTTTGCTCGCATAAGTAACCACAGATTCATTCAACAGGCAGTTACAACTTCACTTGTTTGTTTTTTAGGACTACTGCAAAGCATGAAAAACTGATGACCATTACGTCAAATCTAAATTTTCACTGCATGTTTCTTAACATTGCGTACGACACAGCTTCACAGAGAAAGGACGAGAGAACAAGTGGAGTTGGATACAACAAGTTTTTAGAGGTATTTGACTAACAGCGCATGAGTTGGGTTTAACCTTTGTAACGGTCATATTTCAGGGTCTTCAATACTCCACTTGGAGTGAGAGTGAGGTGCAGCAGTATACATGTACCCTAAATTAATAGCCCTGTAAGCCTTCCAAATTGATGCTAACCTCAATGATTTTACTGAAGGTGTTCGATCATATATCCTCACTAAATCACTATCGGGTGCTCCATGCTAGGCATCCGTCACATCAAACAGCCATCTTAGGTAATGTATTTCATACATCACTCATTTTTTAGATATATCTTAAGACCCTGTCATTACTAACTTTAGGCTTAAATAGCCTGAAAATCCTCGTATAAAAAAGCTTTTAAGTTAGCATCGTTGATAAGCATTGGATATCCAGAGACCTTATATTGACAATTAAAGGTTGTCCTCACCGACTGCGACTAGATTGCAGAGATTCTCTTAGTTATTCTAGGGACTAGATGAACCATTAGGCGGAATATAGAATGTTATTTATTACAGCTGGTTAAACTGGAGTGTTTTTACATCAGATAGAAAAATGATAGTATTAGATTGTATCAGAAATTGTATTCGAAATAATGCTTCTCAGATGACAAGGACGTGGTCAATATTCCTCAACAGCTAATAGAAAGCACAAGAATGTCCATAAGAGACAGGTTACAACTGTCCGTGTCATCTACTAATGACAGTCCATGTACAGTATAAGCAGGATTATAAGGCCATCATTATTAAAGAGCGTGGAAACAACGATGCTTTTAGAACAGATTGGGCGAGGCGTGCCTTCATCAAGGATACTTTTACTAATAGTCTTCCTATATGCAAACCTTATATCGTATCTACATCACCAATAGAATCCTCAAAAAACAAAAAGAGTCATTCTAGGGAGCAGTCAGGTCGTTCAGATTAGTATATAATGTGAAAATTTATATACAAACCATTATACTCATTAAGCACACAAAATGCTGTCTGCTGTCCGTTTTTATTCATAGTATCAGTGGTTACTCATCCATTTGCCAAAGCTTATGAATTTTTTAACTGATATAAAAACTGAATCACGCTTAGTTGAGTGTCTTTGGCAGTTTATTGTCAAAAGCCACCATACGTTTACTCATTTATTTGATTTCATACTTATTTCACTGCAGGCTGTTGTTAACTAGTTTCATAAGTAAAGCTGGTGAGCTTATCGGATCATCGTGGAGCTTTCCTTTTTTCTAATGTGAATATCTTTCAACAATTTCTTTTTCAGATTCTCATTGATGAACACTTCATTCCAAATCCCTCCTCAACACAATGAACCTTCAGGCATAATAAAAGGTTAATCAGGAGAGCATAATTAACAGTATGAACTTGTTCCTTTAGGGTCCTGACCTTGTAAACGAAACTGAAACTGATTGAGGATTGAAAATACATTAGAGCGCATTCTGATGGTAATACGCTACTGCTAGACAGAGTTTTCAGGTGATTTCACTATTCGAGACACTATTTTCCTATAAATTATGTTGTTTCCGTTTGTTTTTATTATTTAAAACGCTATATGTCTATTCTTTGTTGGGGTTAAATGTTTCGTAAATCTTTATTGTTATTCTGTGGACAACAAAATTATCGGTCCTTGTATTGTATAAATTAAATGTGTCGAATATTTTGGGCAGTTGTTTTTGTAAGTTTCCTCACTACGAAGCTTTGCAACATCACAAAGTTTCTCTTTGAAGTATTGGTTCCCAGTTTATTTACTATACAGTTGCATGAATGTATCAAAGTAATTTAGGTCAGATTTTATGGAGCAATCCTTTGATACAGTAAATAAAACAAGAATTAAAATTAGTGATCAGTGGTCGGAAAATCAATTTTTTTACTTTAATACTGACAATCTTCGGCTACTTTGTAGGTTTGTCTTAAATTATATCTTGGTTTCAGATTCACGATTACGTCAAAGGTAACAAAAATTTCATTTGAGTCTTTCACTTGAACTGTTCAACTAGTTCTGAAGTTTCTCACGACAGCATTATCCAACAATGGGTAATGGTATGCATTAATAAGTTCTGTGTTCAGCAATAATCCTATTGACTTATCTTTTAATACTATGTTAACTTCTGACTCATCGTTGTACAAAGGAAAACGCTACACTGAATACCAATATATGTGGATAGCACCGGTGCTACTCAACTATTGATCGCATGCTTACTCTTTGCCAACCACGTATTTTCAAGAAATAGGTGTAACTGGCCCTATAAACAAAAAATCCAAAAATCAACTAGTTCTAAATTTAAATAAACGGAAAATACTGGTGTAGATGCTAATAATTGGATAAGTTTTAGTGAACTATACTGATAACCACAATATCAGTTCATTGCAAAACTACCATGATAATTTTGAGATGCATGCAGAAAGTGGTTTGCGTATTACTTATTTTAAGAGGCTCAGTTATAGTATTTCAGAAGTTTTCCGGTTAGATTACTGGCTGGTCGATTTTCGCTTGATTACACTTCTGTAAATGGTACGTTAAAGTCGCTGCATTTATTGCGACAGAAACTTTGTTCTTTAGTAACATAAGGGTTCCTATCAGGGTGACATCTTCCAGGTCATTTTAAAGGGAGAAGAGAAACATCTGTTCAGAAATCTAGAAGTGCTAGACAAGCTTATGATAAATGACTTTATTACCATTAATAATACGAGAAGATTTAATAAAGACTGAACACACTAACTGTCAGTATCTTTGTAGTTTAAGTGATAGATTTTAGCCACTGTTCATTTATAAAAATACGTGAATCGTCTCTGATGAACCGCGGTAAAATGACAACTCAATGCAAGTTCACAAATCCAAAAGCGAATAGGTCTTGTATGCACACTGTTTATTTTATAGGGTATTAAACAGTTAGTTCATTGGTCAGTTCGAATTTGAACGCGGTTCATTTGTCGTATTGTCTAGATCACTTTTATTCATTTTATAGGGTATACTAGAGTTTTCCAAACCATTTTTAGGTATTGCTCAATCAACAATCCCTTTTTTATATATTTCTAGATACCTCATTCATTGACCTTATTTTTGATGCACCATAATATTCCAACATCTACATGTGGTTCCAGTCCAATGACTTCTCTTCCCAACACATCGAACACTCATACTACTAGTTCATGTATGGCTAAAGCTATTCAATCTTCAAGTCAGGAAAATATTAGCGCTATAGGTATTTCAGACGATGATGATGCTGGCTTGTTAGATGGCGAATTATGGGCCCCACTAGCTGTTCGTGGTTACCTTAGCAAATGGACAAATTTGTTACATGGGTGGCAGGAACGTTATTTTGTCCTGTCTGATGGCTTTCTAACCTATTATCGTAATTCGGATGATTTGAATTTAGGCTCTAGAGGTTCTGTTCGTATAAAAAATGCCTATATTAAAATTCATGAATATGATGAATGTCGTTTTGAGGTAAGTTTGGTAATTAATCATCACTTTTTCGTTTAGGTTTTTTAATTTTCATATTATATCGTAAATTGAAAATAGATGATTGTTATAACTCAGAAGTCTGTTTGTTTTCGACTAGGTCTTCATCGCTAAAACTATAAATTATAAAGTTTTGTAAATTATTAGCTAAGTATAATGTACTATATCGTTACCATTTCTACTACTCTAGCATTCGTCATGATAATTTCATCTGACCGCACTGAGTTAGTATAACAATTTGAATGTATGCACATATGTTCCATGTTCTATGTTGCTGATGGCTGACTAAGTATAAGCACGATTCGGCCGGTTTATTTTGTATTTGGGTCTTAATAGATGTTATTCGACTGTCCAAACCAAATTAAATGAATTGTGCTTTAAACCTATGACCGGATGATTGAAAACTGACTGGTTTCAACTTATTAGTCACCAACAATCATACTAAGAGCTATATCTTATGAATAGTGGCGGGGAGAACAAAATACACGTGCTGAATTCCACCACTAGTAGTTGTCATAAGGTTATCATATTCCCTTTATCATTGTTGAACAGGATAAATCTAAACGATACATATTTATACTAGTCGCTAATTTGCTTATCTCTTTTCATGTGGTTTATCTATGGTGTAAGAGTAAAGTAATGTATTTTCATCGAATATTTTATAATTGAACTTTGTAGCATTCGGAATTCTTAAACTGGAAAAAGTATATAAATGATACATCGATTGTTTTCATTTGTTTAAGACTTTTAAGTAATAATCCATTGATTTGAGTTGGTACACTTTAGCTTCAATTGACTCATGATCTCAACTCTATAAAATTACTAAAATCTCCACCAATCCCCTTCTGATAATGATCATGTGCTCACTAGTGACTGGCTCCATGAGGTATTTCCTGGAGTTCTAGTGAGAAGCAGTAACCAGTGGAGTTCAACCAAGTCTGTTGGGAGATATCAACTCACTAAAGACATTTGTGAATGGTTGCTCAATTTTGTGGATCGGTTGAAGTTAGACATTAACACCGTTGGATACCGGCTCAGTGGTCTATCGGTTAAGTGCTCTGGAGCGAGACTGGTAGATCCTGGGTTCGAATCTCGCCCACAAGGCGGGATCGTGGATGCGCACTGCTGAGGAGTCCCACAATAGGACGAAACAGCCGTCCAGTGCTTCCAGGTTTTCGATGGTGGTCTAGCTTCAATTGACTCATGATCTCAACTCTATAAAATTATACCTTATTTCTTTATGGCTTTTTTCTACCTGAATGGTCGTTTGCTCATTATTTGTTAAGAAGGTACACACTTTTGTTGTTATTTTAATAGCATTATTATACAGTTTATCTTAAATTTGATTCATTAATGTTTAGCTTTTTCGCTTTATAAATTTTAATTTACAACGGTAAATTTTCATTGTAACTTTATAGCTATATAGATGTTTACGCAACTAGACGGTTTCAGTCTACCATTTTCATTGTACTTATATATCGGCTGGGGTATTGAATGAAGTGAATTGGGTCTTGAACCTTTGACTCGATGATTGACATTTGTTGGATGCTTTAATTAATACCAATCTACTATCACTTCTTCTCTACGTTGATATAGTCAATTAAATAATAACTGTATCTGTAACTCGTAGTTATTAATTTTGAGTGTTTGAAATATTAGTCTAGGATTGTGCAGATTATTGGGTTTTTATTGAGATTTCCACATTCTCCACTACCCTATACTGATAATTATTATGTGGCCACTAGTACCTAGCTTCAAGACGTAATTCTCGGATTTTTGGTGAGAAGCCATGACCAGTGGAGTTATCTACTGAAGACAATGAAAGATGGTCACGCAATATCTTAAATTGGTTGAAGTTAGGCACTAGCACCTTTGAATTCCGGTTCTGTGGTCTAGAGATTAAGCGTTCTCGGGTGAGATCAAAGGTCCTGGATAAGAGTCCCATTTATTAGATTATGTATGCTCATTATCGAGTTCTATACTAAGACAAAACGGCCATCCAGTGCTTTCAAGTTTTCAATGGTCATCTAACATTGATTGGATCATGATCTGAGTACTTGAAATAGTTAACTTATTTTTCTGGTATATTTTTTCCATTTAAATCAAATTCGTATTTGTACTTGATAGTTTCAGTTCAACGTTATCATGTGTTATATTTTTTTTTGCTGTGTGTAGAAGATTAAAGTAGATCTTTCTTTCTTAAGGTCATTACCGTTCAATTATCATCAATTCTTGATCATAAAATTGAATTGTAATCATAATTAATCTTATTATCACTTGGAAATAAAATAAAGTACATGACTCTTAGCAATTAGGTTGTTTATTCACATAGTGATCATTTTAGACAATCAGATAGTAACATTAATCGTCTTCATACAGAAGTTAAATGTACAGTAGTTTGATTAGTTATTGAATTGAATTATAAATGATCAATAAAGCATTATCGTATTATTATTACGTGAAGAGTTAAAATATTTCCAAATCTCACTTGATTTGTGTGAGGACTATGATAATGCCCGGGTGCCCAAACCGAAGCAGGTGGTTTTCTTAGAGACCCACACCCGGAGCCTTTGACCTAAAGATCTGATCCACAAGGCAGTGGATCAAGGTCAGAGGATGTAGTCCCATGGTAGCCGGTCACCAACGATTGGTTCTTACACCATTTGTTCCTTCAGGATACTGGAATCTATGTGCACCATTGGTTTGGAATCAGGGTTTTCCAACTCCCCTAGGTGAACTCTACGTGTCCACCGACCCGGTTAAAGCGCCGAACATTCGCTTTTCGTCTTCTCACCTTTGTGAACAACACCCCCGCCGCGTGAAGGCAGTGAGTAGGACTTCCCTGACAGAGGCTATATATGCGTGGCCATGTGAGAGCATTTTGAGAGGGAGAGCGAACTCTCCCCACTCTCGGCCGTACCAGGGCATTTGGGGGCGTCGTTAATATCAATCAAGCATAACTTTACCATTTGCTGAATAAGGCTTTAATAACATATATTTTTTTCCCAACACATCTATGAACTAAATTATTTGATTGATCGTAGGGCAACAACTCATCAATAATATTGGCTAAAATAGAATGAGACGGTATAATTTGAACTGACTGAAATTAAAAATGTAAATTCTTAGATATTTTTGACTCAATAGCTTAACATTATGATGTTCACTATGCAACCGGATGTTTTTAGAACTTAATCCCGTATACTTACTTACTTACGCCTGTTACCCCTCGTGAAGGAGCATAGGCTGCCCACTAGCATTCTCTATCCAACCCTGTCCTAGGCAATCCTTTCCATTTCGTTCCAGTTAACATTCATCCTTTTCATATCTTCTTCTATTTCCCGGCGTAATGTGTAATTTGGCTTTCCTCTTTTCTGCTTCCCTTCCGGATTCCAAGGTAGGGCTGGCCTCGTGATGCGCATTGGTGATTTCCTCAATGTATGTCCTATCCAATTCCAACGTCTTTTCCTAATTTCCTCTTCAGCTGGAAGCTGGTTTGTCCTCTCCCATAAAACACTGTTACTGATAGTATCCGGCCAGTGAATGTTGAGTATTTTGCGTAAACAACTGTTTATAAATACTTATACTTTCTGGATATGGCTTTCGTAGTTCTCCACGTTTCAGCTCCGTACGTTCGTATTGAAGATTCTCACTCCGCCTGTAGCTCTTCTAGAGTTACTGCCGGTCCCAAGCCCGGGTAAAGGAGGAAGGTTGGGCATGGGGTTAGCGACCTCATCCCGTAGAAAAACTAACTCGTTAAAAAAAACGCTAACCAGAAAAATAATTCAATCCCTTATGTATATGGTTAATTTGGAAGAGTTGAAAATTCCAACGAAACAACTATCCAAATCTATCCAATGTATAAACATTTTTCGATAGCTTATCAGCAAAGCTCAATTAGACTTGGTTCCACTATGAAGAATATTTCCAGTATACATAATAGTTTTTGAAATATTATGGACTGAAATTTGATAGATTTAGTCAACTTAATTTACTGTTATTTCTTAGGTACGCGCCGGTGATGTTATCTGGTATCTACGTGGATTAAGTCAAGAAGAACGTTATACTTGGATATCTGCTATTGAACGACATCGTATTGCTGAATCAGGTTATGGATCAGAGAAAACTATTCATCATCATAGTTCTTTATTATCACTTAATTCAACTCATAGTCCAAGTATTCATTCAACGTCTAGTTTTAAACGAAATTATGGAATTAAAGAGAAATTGGCTGAAATGGAAACTTTTAAGTGAGTTAAATAGTTGTGCATTACTTATTAATAAATTATTATTATATTCACTGAAGACAATTGGTGAACGGTTGCTCAGCTTCGTGGATCATTTGGAGTTAGACATTAACACCGTTGGATGCCGGCTCAATGGTCTATCGGTTAAGGGCTCTGGCTCGTGACTGGTAAGTCCTGGGTTCGGATCTCGCGAGTGCGGGATCGTGGATGCGCACTGCTGAGGAGTCCCATAATAGGACGAAACGGCCGTCAAGCAGTGCTTCCAGGTTTTCGATGGTGGTCTAGCTTCAATTGACTCACGCTTTCAACTATTATTTATCAATTTTAAAAATTGTTAGAAGTCAACATAAACTATGTTATACCTATCTATTCCATTTGTCTTCTTTATTGAAAGTTCTCTCCACTACTTCTACCAATACTGTTCATTTATCGATCTGATCACACTTAAACAATCAGTGATTAAAAGAGATATCGACGACTGTTTTATTTTTGAATCATTTGTCTTTCACACTAATTTTAAAGTTGTGAAAAGATAGTACAGAATTGACTGTTATGAGTGGAATATAATTGTCTCACAAGGTGGTTTTGTGGAGATTTTATTAATTTTATATAGTTAAGATCATAAGTCAATTGAAGCTAGATCACCGTGGAAAACCTGGAAGCACTAGACGGCCGTTTCGTCCGATTATGGGACTCTTCAATAGCGCTCATTCACGACCCCGCCTCGCGGGATTCGAACCCAGGTTAATGTCTAACTTCAACCAATCCACGAAATTGAGCAACTAATCACCATTGTCTTCAGTGAGTTGTCAAGCCCTCATGAGTTTTGTTAATTTATGATAGAAAGATTATTTCGTCATTGGAATTAGTCCTAGAGACTATCCATGTAAAAATAAAATCACTTAACAACTATTTAGTCACAATATTTCTGATGAAAACAAAATGTTTTAATCAGGTATCTACTGTGTAAAATAATAAATAGATGAGTAAGTAATTTATAAGAAAGATGAAAATCATAGACAAAGCAGTTCATAACATTTGAGAGTTGATGTTGAGCATATCTGGCAGTTTAGAGTTTACAGTAGAATTTCACTTTGATCATCCAGATCTCGATTCTAAATCAGTTGATATTATGTCTTTTTCACAGTTCTTTATTTTCACAGACTCATTATAAGTTTTCTTTTATTAACCAAAGTACAACAATCCATCAAAAATAACATGAAATACTATTGATTAGTTGGTTTCCTAAACTCTAATGTTCATCTTACCATAAAAGTTTGGTTAAAGTCAAATAGTACCTAGTTGACCATTCACAAACTAAATTATGAACTAGTGGTTATAGGTTCAAAAACTATTTCACTCACTCTTTAGTTTGAATATCCAGGAGTAGTATAACCTATCGAGATGTTAGGTGGTTGGGGGTAGTGTGTGGGAACATTTAGATTTAGGCGTGATACTACTTGGGGTTCGTCATCAAGGATTATTTATTATCTCGAGAGAAATGGTGCTTCCTCACAGATTTCGACTCACAGTAGTCAGTCTCAAAATCTGAGACATTACCATTGAGCTATTTGGGCCTCTACTGAACTGTAGGACTGAGATCTTAGTAACCAATGTTATGTTTATTTAGTCCTTGAATAACTACTGAATCCCATTAATTTTTTATCATATATACAGCTTATGTAACTCAGTTCTGAGAATACTAGTCCGCTCTCTGTTATTCAGAAGTTCCATCAATTATTTATCTATAATC
The DNA here is from genome assembly GCF_000237925.1 of Schistosoma mansoni. Classification (NCBI taxonomy): domain Eukaryota; kingdom Metazoa; phylum Platyhelminthes; class Trematoda; order Strigeidida; family Schistosomatidae; genus Schistosoma; species Schistosoma mansoni. The sequence goes on from NC_031495.1 coordinate 751,654, forward strand.
AACTTCAGTAAATTCTAAGTGAGAGGATGAAGTTATATAAGTAGAATCTTTTGAATACGACTCCGTGTGTTAGGATAAAACTTTCGGAAGATTGTTCTGTTTGAATTTAGCTATCACCGTTGGTTATAATCAGCTAGTAAACTATTGACGACCCGTGGATACAATACAATTTCTTCATGCTAGTTTTGAACTTTCTTAGTGTGCACATTAACTAGTGCTCTGTATATTGATTGGTCGTTAATTAGCGACCGATTTCACGTTTGTCTGCTTGACAGGACTACCTTCAATCGTAGTGCTCGCAACATATAGTCACTTCGACTAGTGGTCACATTGCAACTTGATCGATAAAAATTCATCAGCACAAATGACTAGACAAGCAACGTTGTACATTACTTAGCAGTTATCAATCAATGTTAATATCTCGGTCACTACCCGATTTTATCAGTGTTAACGTCTAAGATTTGTTTCGACTGTCCCGTGTTCGAGTCCACTAGGAAGCATCATTCTTTTTAAGATTGCTGTGTCAACCATCACGAAACCTGGGTCCATGGTCTACTAAAGATTACATCTGACCACCCGATACTAATGCTACACTACAATATTTATAATTGTATGCTCACCGATGACTAGCTACAAGAAGTTTCATTAAGAATTTTTGACTATTAAATTCCGATTGTATCAAAAGTAAAACCGTAACCTGTCAATAAAATTAGAGAAGATAATACTGCTTTGTGAATTGGCTAAATGTAAAAACGTATGGATTGTTAAATGATTACGACTCGGTAACTCAACCATGTCATACTCCTCTGTACCATCTAGACATTTCTATTTTGATCCTGTGTTGAATCATGGATGTACACTTCAAAACAGTCTAAAAATTGAGGGGTTCATCTGTCATGTATCAATTCGTAGTTTTCAATTTCTCTTTAAACGATATTAGTCCTTTATGAGAACTCACAGTAATCGATAGTAATTGTTTATTTAAAAGGCTAAGTTACACGTTTGAATACTTAAAAGACTATCATCCCAAACTTTTTGAATGTATGTTTCTCTCGTAAACTTCTTCATGCATTTTTCACAAGTATATGATTTATTAAGAAGATATCAGCATAGGGTTGTAGAGAATGTTAAGTTTCTATTGAGATCATTACCCAACCAATGTTAGACCATCATTAAAAACCTGGAAGTACTGGACGGTAATTTCTCCCGCGTATGGAACTTCTCAGTCCATACCCACTGTCCCATACACGAGACTCAAAATAGAACGAAATTACTTCCAGGTTCTCAATGCTTGATCTAACATTGATCGGTTCATGATTTAAATAAAAAAAGATGTAATTTCCTGATTACAGTGAAATTTTTCAGGTTTTACTTGTAAATATACACAGAAGATGAAGTATATTATTGTTCTTTTACTATTCATTTGTTCATTCATTCATTCATCTATCCGTTTGTTTGTTTATCTGTTTATACCAGTTGGTTACTATGACAACTGTGTATGTTAGTAATCCTGTTTTTTTTCTTTCTTTATGAATACCTTTTGTTTGGTAATTAATTGTTTATTTTATTTAACATAAACGTATTTACAATAGTGTTTATTATTGATTTTGTATATTGTTAAACTAATAATCCGAATGGTTTTTAACACTTCCATCCATCTGTTCATTATCTAAGGTGCTTAGCGTAATAATGTTGATCAGAATGGGGTTCTTTTATGGAGAATGTAGTAATTTTAATAGTTGAATTCATGAGTCGATGTGAGCTAAACTACCATTGAACACCTGGAAGCACTAGATGGCCGTTTTGTTTTAGTATAGGACTCCTCAACAGTGAGAATCCACGATCCCGCACATGGGACTTCAATTCAAGACCTTTGGTCTCACGCACAAACGTTTAACCTGTAGACCACTTAGCCAGAATCCAACGATGTTGACAGTTTTTTTCCACAGTTCAAATGAATGATTTCCGTATGAGATAAATGTTTTCTGTGTTGTTTTAAAAAACTGTACAAATTAAACAGTCAATCGCTTAATCATTCATTAATACTATCATGTTAGCTTTTATTAACCGTATAAGAAAAAACGGTATATTCACAGCTGAATTCACGAGTTAATCTAAGCTAGACCACTATTGAAAACTTGGAAGCACTAGACGGCTTGTGGATTCAACTGTAATAATACCAAAATCTCCACAAATCTTCATACTGATAAAAATTATGTGCTCATTAGTGACTAGCTTCAGTATGGAACTCCTGAAGTTCTAGTGAGAAGCCGTGACCAATGGGGTTCAATCCGTGTCGGGTGTGAGACAGTTATCCACCTAAGACAATTGGTGAACGAATGTGCAAGACCATGGATCGATTGAAGTTAGACATTAACATCGTTGGATTCTGGCTTAGTGGTCTACAGGTTAAGCGTTCGTGCGTGAGACCAAAGTTCTCGAATTGAAGTCTCATGTGCGGGATCGTGGATTTGCACTGTTGAGGAGTCCTATACTAAGACAAAACGGCCATCTAGTGCTTCCAGGTTTTCAATGGTAGTCAAGCTTACATCGAATTATGAATTCAACTGTCAAAATACTCCAGTCTCCACAAATCGCCGTACTGATGATAATGGTATCTTGCTCTTAAAAGTAATGAGCTGTTGTCACAAATCAAATTATGGTTTGTTACTATCTCCATTATGAGTGAAGTTTCCAATTATTCGCAGAGTTTATCTAAAGTAATAGATGTGTCTTTATTATATGATCATCCTACTTATCAGTCATATGTATATATCTATTTGAATTAGTGTAACTATCTGTTTGCATACACATGAACTCATAGTGTTATTATTCGTCAAATAGACCATTGTATGTGTGTGTTTTGTTCTTTTATCTAACCGTTGGACTTAAATCGTGTTAAAGATATGAAATACAGTATATGAGTTTTTATAGTCTATTTATAGCATGAAGTAGTTTTTGAATAGATCAAGTTGATTGACTAACTAAAGGTTTTCAAGATCAGTTTTGAGCTAATTTGTTAATGTGATAGTGGCTAGTTTTCAGTTTTCAGGGATACAAATAAGTGATCTATCGATATATGTTAATCTCTGATCTTGCTCTTGATGTATCAACAGAATGTGGTGACAATATATGCGTTTGAGGTAGAGAATTCTAGTAATTCACCATGGTGCAAGAAATGAATCTCCAAACCTATACGGTTTGATCTAGGTTTTTGAATGTCCCGAAATCGTTCTCTCAGATAAGTTGTCCTAGGTCGAAGAAAAAGTTTTTGTTGCTCTGGTTGTTAGAAGGTGCATCGGCCTCATGACTTCCGAAGGAACTCGGCTTTCATCATGAGACGTCATAATTATTCCTTCTACTCCCAGGGCAGAGTTTAAATGGTTTGAATAATTTTTTCTGGTTAGCGTTTTTTTAGCGAGTTGGTTTTCTACGGGATGGGTCGCTAACCCCATGCCCAACCCTCCTCCTTTACCCGGGCTTGGGACCGGCAGTAGCCCTGGAGGAGCTACAGGTGGAGTTCAGGTAGAGAATTCTAGGAATTCACTATAGTGCAAGAAATGAATCTCCAAACCTATACGATTTGACCTAGATTTTTGAATGTTCCGAAATTGTTCTCTCAGATAAGTTGTCCTAAGTCGAAGAAGAATATACTACTCACATATACAAAGTAATGGTAAATAGAGTGGAGTTCGAATCTTTAATCTGCTTTTTTGTTTTATTCACTATATTATCATCCTTGAATAAATGTGAATTAATGTAACTCGCTAATCAGAGACATATTTGTATATTTAACTTTAAGTTAATGTCTATAAGTCTGTAGAAAATAGATATGTTTCCCATCTGTCAAATCCAACTATATTGACCAGTAAACTAACTTTATCACTGAATAACATATTGGTGTTTAGATGGAGTTTGTGGAGATTGTTGGATTTTGAAGGTAATATCATGAACTGACTACAGTTAGATAACTGTTGAAAATTACAAACCCCTTACAATAATAATAAGCATTTAATTATTACCAGAGAACCCGTGACTAAATAAGATTCAATGATGCCAGATGTGTGTCATTTACTCGCTTATCGCATTTTAAGTTGGTCAGTCAGTACAGAGAGGTGATTTCAGTCAGAAATGTAAATTTCTCGAGCAGCCAGACCTAGAGGCACCTGGGTTTGACCTCCGGTGTGATCTTAGGTCTGAACCACTGAGGAGTTTCGTCTTAGGACGAAACAGCTATCCAGTGTGATTTATGCTTTTCGAAGGTCACATTTACTACTTTATAAGGCCGTTTCCAAATACGGAAGTAACATATCAAGAATTAATCACAAAATCACTGTGTGATGAAACTCAAAGTGTTGTTCCTTGGACCTGGTAGTCACGCTTTTAGATCGCTAAGACCATTACTAATCCAGTTTCCTTTGTAGGTACCTCATTTTAAGTATCCTTCCATGTTGTGCACGGTTGAGAAGCGACAGATGCTCATACACCTCTAATGTCACTCAAGATCATCTAAATTAAATTTGCTTGTCTTTTTTTGTCATCAGAACACCAAATAACCACTGCTTTCCAATTTAACTCCATCTGGAAAAGCATAAACGTTTCTGCTACCTTGACGTGGTGGTCGGGCTTGCCTATCGTGATGAATCAACCGAGCTATACTGACTGGAACAATCGTTCCTCAAGGTCCTACCATGCCAGACAGGTCGGTTGAAGAGCGGTGAGACTAAAAGCATCAAACCCAAGGTCCGAAAGCGGAGTCGTACTGCTGACTGTACAGAGGTGTGACAGCGGTAAGGTGTTTCCTTCAGACAACCAGCATAACAGCGATGCTGCCTTCCCACAAGGAGAGGTGGGGTTAGAAAAGGTCGACCCTAAAAATGCACACCTCGCCTTATCCCACGGATATCCGTCTCCGGCGGTAAGGTCCTTTAATAACGAAGCTAACACAAAAACTACCCACAAAGAGGTCGTGTGTGACCGACTTCAAGCAGTTGTCACTTGGGCACTGCGGTCACGCTCCCAGATCATTAAGACCACTTCTAACCCAATTTCCTTTTCAGGTATCTCTAGAAGAACCCTTCCACGGTGTGGGCAACCAGGAAGTGATAACTGCGCTCATACCTCTAACAACACTCAAGACCACTGTATTCATGATTAATCAATAAACCTAAGCGTTTGATTTAAAGACAACGTTTTATTATAGATGAATAATGTTCTCCATAAATAAAAATAAGCAAGTGTAGAAAAAAGAAACTTGACTTTTATTTCTAAGCACTTTGGTCAGAATATTAATATGTACATATGTGTCTATGTTTATCATTAATATTAGAAGACAGTTTGAATGAATACGTTGAAGCTGGTTAATCATATTCATACACACAAACACACCCAGAGAGAGAGAGAGAGCAACAGTCTAATCTTTGTGGTAAACGGATGTCAAGCAACATTGAATGACTACTGATCAGATGGTTTTTATAGCTTTAATGTTTATCTGTTTTTGTAGTTTTTCTTTTTTTTAGTACAGAACTAATCATCATTAACTTAGAGATAAAAGAGTTTGAACTTAAAAGTGTATCTGGTTGAAAATCAGGTCACTTCTTTGACTATTACTAATTTAGGTCTAATGTCATATGGATATCGGGTGATAGTAATATGAATTTATCATTAATTTGTCATAATAAGTACAGCTTTGATAATGCTGGTTAAACAAATAGGATGATTTAAATTCATTTAGTATTGTTTGTTTGAATCTTCCCATCGATGTGTTAGGACTGCAACTGGTCAGTCTCCTATTGGCATATGTGCATACTGTGCGTATTGCCTTGATATAGCCTTAATTCAAAAGCATGGTAAGCAAAGATGAATAGTGGCTAGCAGTGGAATCCAGTTTGACGCACGTTTCGTCCTATTTGGGACTCGTCAGCTGGATGTGCCTGCATCTCAGAGTTGATGTTCACTCTGGGACTCGAACCCAGTACCTTTCGCTTCAAACGCCATAGCATTATCCACTCGGCCACTGAGTCTTAGATTTAGATGTCATTTTTCATCAAGTGAGAAAAGAATCTGAAAGTAGATCTTACTATTCATGTGGAATTGTTTACTTGAATCTTCCCATTGATGTTTAGCATTGCAATTGATCAGTCTTTTATTGGCATATGTACATACTGTTCAGATTGACTCGATATTGCCTTAATTCACGAGTATTATAAATGAAGATGGATAGAAGCTAGCAATGGAATCCAGGATGCGCGTTTGAAGCGAATGGTACTGGGTTTGAGTTCCGAACTGAACATCAACTCTGAGATGCAGATACGTCCAACGAACGAGTTCCAAATAGGACGAAACGCGCGTCCTGAGTCCCACTGCTACTCACTATCCATCTTTGTTTATAGTTCTTACTATATTAGGAACAAATAAAGAATATTTATTATAAAGATAATAGTTTATCAATAAAATAACATTGATATTAAAATGGGTTCAAGGGTTTTGCATGAGTAATGGATGTATTGACGTTTTCATTTATTTTATTTATTTATATATTTAAACACACAAATATTAGTACATGGAGGCACCAAATAGATATGCACCACATAAATCATTCGATTTGTGTGAGGGCTGTGATAATGCCCGGGTGCCCAGACCGAAACAGGTGGTGTACCTATGGGACCACACCCGGAACCTTTGACCTAAAGGTTTAATCCATAAGGCAATGGAACAAGGTCAGGGGATGCAGTACCATGATAGCCGGTGACCAACGATTGGTTCATATGCCATTTGTTCCTTCAGGATACTGGAGCCCATGTACACCATTGGTTTGGAATCAGGGATTTCCAACTCCCTTAGGTAGACTGACCATGTCCATCAACTCGGTTAAAGCTCCGGACATTCGCTTTTCGTCCTCTCACTTTTGTGAAAAACACCCCCGTCACGAGAAGGCAGTGAGTAGGACTTCCCTGTCAGAGGCTGTATACGCGTGGCCATGTGAGAGCATTTGGAGAGAGAGAGCGGACTCTCCCCACTCTCGACCGTTCTTAACAGATAAGCAAGAAGCAACAAACTAAAAAGCATCGACAAACCAATAAGATGGGTAGACAGGATTTTTGAATGTAAAAAAAATGAAGGATGGTACACAAAATGGGGAAAGTTAATAGGAAAAGCTATAATCGAAAGATATCCTAAATAAATTACAGGATTGTAAGTATTGTATACATTCTTAAGAATCCCATCTTCCTGTAAAATATCATAGATCATTCAGTAGTACCGCTCTGATCTAAAGCAATTTATGTTGAATCTCATATTAACGTTTGAACTTGATGGGTCAATCATTTATAAAGATTTCAGTCATTCATCAGGTCAGTCGCAAACTGGTTATCTCAGTGGTACGTCTGCGACTGTGAAGCTGGCTGACGCAGGTTAGAATCTACGAAATAGCATCGATTTTCTCAAGATTATAGGTACCCCTTGCCAACGAGTGGCAAATACCATAAAACCTGGGTCCAGAGCTTTTGATCGACTATTTCCAAGCAAATAACATACTTAACTAAAGCACTTGACGTTCAATTATCAGAGTATGGGCTTCAACTCATTTCATTTACATTAGAGTTCGGATGACTAGACCACAACCTATTTCAGTTCCAATTATTACATCAATGTGCACACTTGGCGACGATATTTTAAACAGAATGAAAATCATTAACTGAATTTTCGCGAAAAAAACGAGTCATGAGCTATAAAACTAGAAATCTAAATTTTGGAGGTCGTGGATGCTCACTGCTGAGGAGTCCCACAATAGGACGAAACGGCCGTCCAGTGCTTCCAGGTTTTTCATGCTGGTCTAGGTTCAATTGACTCACGCTTTCAACTATGAAAATGCTAAATCCTCACGAAAAATCCCTTCTGATAATAATAATCATATGCTCACTAGTAACTGACTTCGAGAGGTGAATCTAGGAGTTCTAGTGAGAAGCAGTGACCAGTGGAGTTCAAACCACGTCTGTTGTGAGGTAGGAACTCACTGAAGACAATTGGTGAACGGTTGCTCAATTCCGTGGATTGGTTGTAGTTAGACATAAACACCATCGGATGCCGGCTCAGTGGTCTATCGGTTAAGTGCTCTGGCGCGAGACTGGTAGGTCCTGTGTTGGAATCTCGCTCGCGAGGCGGGATCGTGGATGCGCACTGCTGTGGAGTCCCATAATAGGACGGGACGGCCGTCCAGTGCTTCCAGGTTTTCCGTGGTGGTCTAGCTTCAATTGACTCATGCTTTCAACTAAGAAAAAGAATACTCATTCAACGCTAACATTATTGTACACCATTAATACATACTGGGTAATAATCACATCAACTGAATTATCAGTGATGAATTGATTTAAGTACTATGAAGCCAGGTAAATTGGTCGCCACATTTTAAACTAGACTATTCAAAGGTCAATAGTCTTTACTTGACCTAGATTTTATTTTATACTGTATTGTTGATTTATTTGTAAACTTCAGTTCATTCATATTTCTATTGATATTAATCTATACCTAGAGAGATATTATGCAAACAAGTTGATTCATTGCAAGCGTATTTCGATGCTTGCAGCGCTATTGTACAACATGGTGGACATGATAATTTGGAAAGATGGCTTACTACTACTACTAGTGAAACACATTCAACAAGATCATCATCATCGTCTTGCTCTTCTCCATCTTATTATTCAAAAGATGAAACAATGGATTATACTGTTACTCCTGATGATGATGATGATGATGATGAAGGTTTACAAAGTGAAAGAAGACATTGTAAACAAAAAATTTGTAAATCTGTCAATGCGAACACCAACAATGACAATAAATCAACGAATGTTGATAAAATGACAAGTGATCAATGGCCAATTGTAGGCGATTCTTCATCGGAGACAGTGAGTTCATTTGTTTTCATTCTTCATTTTCATGTTGAGTCACTTAAAATAGTGTCCATATTGGAACTTAATTGATAGAATTCAATCATCACTAACAAATACTTGACATAAATGACATTGACCACAACTCAATGATGAATCAATTGTAAATACATCTCAGTTCTATAGAAGGTTAGTCGCGGCTCGGATAGCATAGTGGTTACATCTTTGACCGTGACTCTGGGTGACAAGGGATCCAATCCATCATAGAGCATCTGTTCCCTGAAGATTACAGGCGTAAGTTACTGATGCGTGCTAAATAGCACAAAATCTAGATCCAGGGTTTTCTGTTAACTATCTTCAACTCATCACTTTACATCTCAACATAGTGCACGCGATGTCGAGTTACCTAAATTAGTGGCCACATTGCAACTTGATCGATGAGTTTCAATCTGCACTAAGGAGGACCTGAAATACATGACATTAGTCACTGCTTAATGGTGAATCAATTGTAAATAATTGTTATATTGATTACTAAAAAACACCGTTATTCCAAGAAATTCTCAGCACTACTTAAACGATATAACAACAGACTTCTGTTTAGCATACACTTAAATCGTAATCATTCAAAAGTATTCTTGTATTAATATTTTCCAACAGTCAATGTTCCCCATTTATCTTTAATGGGGAAGGTTTTCTTACCAATTTATAGCTGGGGAAACGATCTTTAAGAATCATGAAGCATTAGTTAACTATCTCATTTTATTCTGAGACCCATTGACATTACCACTCATAATATGCCATATCAGATCGAACCCAGAATCACTGGATCCTCTACCGAGTCATATGTTGGGGAAGCTCTGGGATTTCGACATTGGGTAAAATTGATGCATCTTGGGTTGATTCATGTAGATTCTTTACTATTAGCTCGTAATAAAAGGATTATAAAACCTAAAAATTTGCAAACAAGAACATTCTTTGGTACATATGGAAATTAAGAAGTGAAAGACTGCTATTTTTTGAACCTCATAGTTAGTGTTCCTCCAAAAGGCAGTATTATCATACATTTCCTTTGTATGTATAATTTAGAAATTCCTGTGATAAATTTAGGCTGAAATAACACATTAATAGTTCAGAAGGGCTTTTTTGGAGAATTCAGTATTTCCATAGTTGAAATCATGAGTCAATTGAACCTAGACCACCATGGAAAACCTGGAAGCACTAGACGGCCGTTTCGTCCTAATGTGGGACTCC
>NC_031495.1:761989-783372 GCF_000237925.1 Schistosoma mansoni
GAAAACCTGGGAGCACTTAATGGACGGCTCGTCCTGGTATGAGATTTCTCAGCAGTGAGCACCCACGACTCCACAAGCAAGGATAGAGCCCAGGACCTTCGATAGTGGATCGAGGATGTACTCATGCCGAAGAGTACCGTACTAATACAAAGCGGTCGTCAAGTGCTTGCAGGTATTCAACGATGGTGTGAAATTCATAGGTTTGTGACCTCAACAAGAACTGGTCAGTCTTGGTAAGAATCTTGCGAGGCGAGGTCGTGGATGCGCACCTGCTGAGGAGTCCCACATTAGGACGAAACGGCCGTCCGGTGCTTCCAGGTTTTCCCTGGTGGTCTAGCTTCAATTGACTCATGATTTCAACTATGAAAATACTAAAATCTGCACAAAACCCTTTCTGAATATACTGTTTTTCTTTAATTCATTATTTTAGTGTATCTTAAATTCATTATTTTCTTTAATCTCTTGTAATTTAGTTATCTACTCTTCCATCAACTAATGTCAATTCAAAGTCCACTGTTCGACAATCAGATTCTTCAACATATCCACATAAAACAACTGATCAACAGTCAATAGTTACCGATAAAGATTCAAATAATGCACCACGAACTGGAGGGGGATTTTTTTCACGTTTTCTCTCTTTTCGTAATTTTGGCAATGCGCAAACTATTCAAACAGTTGTGGAAACAGATAATATTGATATTGTTAGTAGTTTATTTATTTATTCATTTATTTGAACACATAAATATTGGTACAAAGGGGTACCAGATATATATGCGCCACACAAATCTCATTTGATTTGTGTGAGGGCTATGATACTGTCCAGGTGCCCAGACCGAAACAGGTGGTTTTCTTAAAGAACCACACTCGGAGCCTTCGACCTAAAGATCTGATCCACAAGGCAGTGGAGCAAGGTCAGAGGATTCAGTCCCATGGTAGTCGGTCACCAACGATTAGTTCATACGCCATTTGTTCCCTCAGGATATTGGAGCCCATGTGCACCATTGGTTTGGAATGAGGGTTTTCCAAATCTCTTAGGTGGACTTTCAGTGTCCACCAACCCGGTTAAGACGCCGAACATTCGCTTTTCGTCCTCTCAATTTCTTAGGGAACACCCCGTTAACGATAAGTCAGTGAGTAGGACTTGTGTGGCGGAGGCTATATACGCGTGACCATGTGAGAGCATTTGGAGAGGGATAGCGGACTCTCCCCACTTTCGGCTGTACCAGGGCATTTGGGGACTAGTAGTTTATATACATACATGAATGTTTAGTTGTGATGAAATTTATTTATTGACTGTTTGACTGACTAGTACAACAGATTCAATAAGTACAAATATCTTGTACTCAATTTTTAGGCTACAGGTTTTGCATTCTGTAAAGATGTTATCCATCAGGTCACATCAATTTCAATATGTTTGTTGATTATTGATTTCACTTTGAGTATCAAGCTTCTGAAAATGCTCTAGTGTTCTTAGTATCCCCTCAGTCCAAGATTTCAACATTTTTTCAGTCGAATGTGTGTCAACAATTGTCCACGTCCATTGATATAAGCGAAGATATATCATAGCGTTTGATCGTTAATTGATTTGCATGTCTGGGATCCACTTTGTTCTATATTGTGATCCTCACAATCGGAACAGTTCAGTTTTTAGATGATGTTCGGTTTTTCTTCTTTTCTTATTTCGTTCTGTGGTTTGGATAAAATTTATTGAAGTGATTTTGCTAGTTTGTGCGCTACACTTATTTCAAATGACTTTATCAACGTCATTGTAATTTCTGTCTTTTATATGTGGTAGGATGATCTGTTTACTGGTTTCTGAGGCTTTCAGTCTCTGTATCACTGCCCACACAATAATACCTGATATTGGCTTTCCCATTTGTGTTCCTTTCGTTTGTTAATGGGTTTTGTTGTTGAATTTAGATTATGTTGTTAAGCATAAATCTGTGAATGCTAATGGATTTTAACTTTGAAGCTTCATGTACTTTGGGAGATTTGTGCCGTTGGTGAGGAGCAGGGATAGAGTTTCCTTTACTAAGTTTGGTTCGATTGACATGAATAAGACTATTACATTTAAGGATATCATCAGTTCTGCTTTTTTCATTTGAGTCTCCTTTATCTAATCCTAGAATTGCGTGGGAGATTTCATAGGGTGAATCCCCTAATCTTCAATATTCTCGAAATTTCTCTCAGTAAAATGCATATTGGGGTTCTGGCGAATGATGCAACTGAACGCATTAGTATGTTTGGTTTGTGTCGTTTTGGCCTATCGTAGAATCGAGAGAGCAATATTTCATTGGATTTCATGTGTCATTGATTTTTTCCTAATATTTGCTATGCTTTGACAAGCTTGTTTAGTGTCCTGGAGATTTAGTAGTCTAACCTTTTGATCAGATTCTTGCCATCGATATATATAGCGTTTTTGATCTTCAAGTAGTTCCTTGTCTTTCCTGATATATTTTTCTTTGTTCGTAATTACTGTGGCGCGTCCGTTGTCCACTGGAACTATAACAATATCTTCCCTAGCTTTGAGTTTCTTTAAGGTTTTTTATTGTGTGTTCATTTGGGTGTTGTCTTTCTTCCTCTGAGTTTAGATTACTATGGTTTTTCTCATTCCCTGTTGAATTCCTCCATTTATTCCGGGAGTTTTGAGTGATTACTCTATTGCAGTGAAGAATTCTAGTCTTTAAGAGTCACTTGCATTGTTGTTCAGTCCTTTTTTTGAAGGAGGCATTCTTCTATCTTTCTCACTGGTTATTTCGAGAAGTTAACCACACAATTGTTTGTGTTTTATTCTGTGTATGTTTTTGAGACCTTTAATAGTTTTTCTTCGTGTGTGTTTGTCCTTTTTCCTCTGTGTCATCTAACTGATATCTTAATCGTTCTTGTCAAGATTGACAAATGTTCTGTTGTGAGTGTCCTCTTTTGGTCATCCATAATATGTAGGTATTTGGATGTCCTGTAGTGTGCATCGGTTATCATTAGGTGTACCATTTGTTTCCAGTCTGCTCAGATATTCTCCATCCCATTGGACGTTTGGTTGGTTGTCTGTATCTTTCGATTGTTGGCAGATTGTGCTGACGAAGACATTTGTGGAGAAATTAGATTTATCCTTGATTGCAATCCTGCCTTTTGGCGAAGTTATCCACGGTTTCACAACCTCATCTACTCAATTTAAGCTACCTCGTATATGCCTAAGAGATGTTTTTCGTTTCTCCAAACTGAAATCATTGTAGTTGCTTTCAAACCAGGTGCCTAGTGCAGAGCTGTGAGTAATAAGGTTTGCAATAACATTTCAGAACGATCGCATAATATGACGAGTAAGCTAAATGTTTATTCATCTCATACTTAGTTATTCGATCATATATCGTGTTCTCTGCTAGATCCTAGGGTCCCCAACTCTAGTCTCGTGTATGCACGGGTCTGTGGATGGCTATTCCAGTACTTTCTGATGTTTCACTGATTCACCTGTTGATGTCAGTTCTTCATTAAAACAGCCTATCTCAGTGGCATTTTTATTTTGTGAATACATTTCACTAGTCTTCTGTTATATTTTTTTCACTTGTTGGCGTTTCAGATTATGATAACACTACAGGATACTGGAGCTCATACGCACCATTGGTTCGGAATCAGGGTTTTCCAACTTCCCTAGATGGACTCACCATGTCCACCAACCCGGTTGAAGCGTCGGACATTTGCTTTTCGTCCTCTCAATTTCGTAGAGAACACCCCCTTAACGAGAAGGCAGTGAGTTGGACATCCCTGACAGAGGCTATATACGCGTGGCCGTGTGAGAGCATTTGGAGAGGGAGAGCGTACTCTCCTGACTCTCAGTCGTACCAGGGCATTTGGAGCTATCATTTCTCAGGTTGATTTGCCCTTGTTAAGTTGATATTTCATGACAAATTGAATTATTACAAATTCGTGTTAGATCTGTCATCATTCCTATCTTTATCGATCTTAGCTTTATATATATGTTCCTGTTGTAATTAGTTGTGAGTGGATTGGCAGTTGTAAGTGACATAACTCATCAATTGAAAGTCTAGGTGATTCAAACTTCATTTACATCCTCTCTGTTGATTTATTCCAGAAAGATGCAACAACAAATGATAATACAACCCAACATATTGATGTGAAAGAAATATCTCAATATCAACCGTCTTCACGTTTCAATGATTTACGTCGTATACTTCAACAACATGGTGGTCATGCTATGGATTTCAAAGGTGAAGCTCACATGTTTAAAGTAAGTTGACTTTATTAGTTTACCGATTACTCGTTGTTATTCTACTTTATAATAATAATAATACGTTTTTGTGTTGGTTGTTCGAATCTTCCCATTTGACGTTTAGGACTGTAATTGATTAGTCTCTTATTAGTTCAATAGGGTTCAACGCTACTACTACTACTACTACTACTACTACTACTAATAATAATAATAATAATAATAATAATAATGATAAGTCATAATACTCTTTATTAAATTAAACTGATAATTGCTAAACAAATTTGGGAAACCTCATATATAACCTGATAGAATTTAGTTTTGAACACAGATCATTATTATAAATAATGAACTGAGTCATCAGGTAGGTACTTGAGTATAAGGACCAATGATACTATCTTGATTTACAAACCAAAGTAGGTAGAACAAGGTTCGAATCTCCACAAAAACCCTTCTGATAATAATAATCATATGATCACTAGTGACTGACTTCAAGAGGTATTTCCTGGAGTTCTAGTGGATTTCAACCAGGTCTGTTGTGAGATAATAACTCACTGAAGACAATGGTGGACGGTTGCTCAATTTCGTGGATTAGTTGAAGTTAGACATTAATACCGTTGGATGCCGGATCAGTGGTCTATCGGTTAAGTGCTCTGGCTCGAGGCTGTTAATTCCTGGGTTTGAATCTCGCTCGCAAGGTGGAATCGTGGATGCGCACTACTGAGGAGTCCCATAATAGGACGAAACGGCCGTCCAATGCTTTCAGGTTTTCCTTGGTGGTCTAGCTTCAATTGGCTCATGATTTCAAATATGAAAATATTGAAATCTCCACAAAAACTCCTTCAAATTTGATAATTAATTACTGAAAGTCGAATACCTTAAGTCACGGTTTAATAAATAATTAGATGAGAAGAAATAAACTGTAAAAACTTGATTGTAGTCTGATACATACTGTCTAGTTTATGGTATTAGTTGGGCGTAAAACGATTTACGAATTAAATTCTAGGCGTTTTCATTAGAAATTCGATTGTTGATAAAGTTTGTTACTCTCCGAGTTTTTTTTTATTTTTTTGTTTTCACTAAAAAAAGACAAACAAAAACGGAAGTAAATTATACTGTTGAATCCTGTCTCATCTTAAATCTTGTGGCTTTTGTCTTCTACCATCCAATCATTAAAAGTGTAAGGTTTTTGAACGCCTCCAAATGCCCTGGTACGGCCGAGAGTGGGGAGAGTCCGCTCTCTCTCTCTCTCCAAATGCTCTCACATGGCCACGCGTATACAGCCTCTGTCAGGGATGTCCTACTCACTGCCTTCTCGTGGCGGGGGTGTTTTTCACAAAAGTGAGAAGACGAAAAGCGAATGTTCGGCGTCTTAACCGGGTTGGTGGACACGGAGCACCTACTTAAGGGAGTTGGAAAACCCTGATTCCGAACCAATGGTGCACATGGGCTCCAATATCCTGAAGGAACAACAGGCGTATGAACCAATTGTTAGTGACCGGCTACCATGGGACCGCATCTCCTCACGATGCTCCACTGCCTTGTGGATCAGATCTTTAGGTCGAAGGCTCCGGGTGTGGTTCTTTAAGAAAACCACCTGTTTCGGTTTGGGTACCTGGACAGTATCACAGCCCTCACACAAATCAAATGAGATTTGTGTGGCACATATGTATATGGTACCCCTTTGTACCAATATTTATGTGTTTAAATAAATAATAATAATAATAATATAGATTGTTAGACTAGGGATTTACCAGAGATGTATCACATATATCGTAAACGATCGGAATAAATAAAAGTGACCAGTTACAGTTTTTTGATAATTGTTTAACTCTGTTACCACTTGCTTACTCATGCCTTAATGACCCTTGTTTTTTGGACAAAACATTGTATTTCTAGGCAATCACAACTGGAATTCTAACAAATTTATCACATTGTATTGATATAATGCAACAACATGAAGAAAATTGGCGTAAACGTTTAGAACGTGAAATAGAACGACGTCGTCGTTTAGAAGAAACACAAAAAGCAATGATACAAGAATTATTACAATTACGTAGTCTGATTGGTTTATCAACATCTATTACAACAACAACAACAACAACAACGACGGCTACCAGTCATAGTCAACAAATACAACATCATTATTTACCATCACATGGAAGATTTTTTAGTTATGGAAATAGTTTAGATTTTAAACATTTCTCATTAGATAACTTTAAAGAATCAATGTCAAAATGTAATACTATCATTGGTAATAACGTTGTTAATAGTGGTGATAACGTTAATGGTGTCAATGATAATATTCTTAGATTAGTTGGTCCAGACTATGAAGAACGTTTAAATTCCCCAATGCATGAAGAAGAATTTTTTGACGCTATAGATACAGAATTAGATAAAATGGAACGTAAGTTAAACTGGTTAGTAGATATTATTACTTATATTTACTTATATTCATCGATCTGCGAGTAGTAACCGATGTCATACCTAAAATCTTGAAGTTTGTCGAATTCTATCGACTAATTTTCAGTGTGACCGCCAATCTGAGTGACTTGATATCTTGTGTGTTATGTTGAGATGTTAGATGGATAAATGTTGTCGACAAGAAACCATGAAAGACCTAGGTTTTATTCTAATTCCTACTCATGAAGGGGGTAGACTTCCGATCTTGAAAGAACTGATTGTCTTTAGGGGATAGAATCAGGTCAACACAGAAGCATGACTAACTTAAATATGGCCAATATAATTAATCACTGAGCTATAGAATGTTAGTCGCTTCCCGAATAACTCAGTGGTAAGGTGTCAAAATATGAAGTTGATTGAGACGCGTCCTAATATCAAAGAGACCGGCTGTTCCCCCAAGATTAAATGTAGACCTTACCGACGAGTAACAAGTCGACAAAATATGGGTCGAGGACTTCCTGTTGACTAACTGTAACTACCTAATTGATAGGTTTTGCCAAATGAACACTCCGTCCTATTTCCTAGCTGCTTCTCATAACTCCAGGCTGATTCTACATGGCAACTTAAATACAAGAGAAAACTGAATAGGTTGGAATAGTCGCCCCAATCTACTAGCAGTTTTCACGTGGTAGAAAAGATACTTATTATATCATACCAAAGTAACAAAAAATGGGTAGCTGGAATAGTCAAACGAAGAATTGGCATATTATTATACCTAGTTCTAGGAAGTGATGGTACACAGACACAAAACATGTAAGTCAGATGCGCAGGGATGAGAAAAATTAATCATACAAGACGGACTTCCAATTGACATATCGGTAAACACTTCCCGAAGGGGCTCTAATGAGCAAACACATAGACGACTCGAAGAACTCAACTATCTTGGGAAAGGAATGGCAAACGGAATACATTAACAAGGCTGCAAGTAGACCCTTGCAAGAAATCATATTCCGGGAAATCCAAAAATGGGAAGTTTATTTGGCGACTAATGACTTAATCAATTGAAGTGTGAATAACGTATGAAGTTGATTATTTGTCCTACGGTGTGTGACATTCATTAACATTTTAAGAATGATTGCCGTGTGATAATATGGTTATATCACACAGTAGGTTATTGAATTATTAAGTAAAGTTCAATTTGGACAAGTCTGGTTGCTTATTTAAATGTGAATATATCACATAAAATATGATGTATTCCTAAATCATTTTGATTTGTTTCATTAGTCACGTAAATCATTACCACCAGTATTCGTGTTTTTTCTCTTGTGTTCGAATTGCCATTTAGATTTAGCCTGGGGTTATGAAAAACGGCTAGGAAATCGGACTGCGCGTTCATTTACGATGTATTTATTATCTTATTTATTTATTTATTTATTTGAACACAAATATTGGTATAAAAAGAGCGCCGAATACATATGCATCACTCAAGTCACTTGATTTGTGTATGGGATGGGATACTGCACAGGTGCCCAAACCGAAACAGGTGGTTTACTTAGTGTGATAAATTGTACCAATGCACCAAGTATTAAGTTCTTATTTACCTGTAGCACTACAGACTACAGTAAAATTATCCAAGACACGAAATCATACAGAAAAACTCACTTAGCATTATATGTTACTTCGACAGGAAAAAAATATTTTCATAATGCGTAAGTGATATATATATGCATATTAACCAATCGAACAACTAAGTGTGAAGATTCTTATAATCAGTCACTAAGCACAAATTCTATGTCAGGATCGAAGAACATACAGCTAATTAATATAGTAGATATGTTAATATAACAAATATTTCTAAATACCCTGGGCCGCCAAATTCTCTGATATGGTCAAGTGTGCGGAGAGCTCATTGTCCCTCTTCAAATGCTCTCACATGATCACGTATATATAGCCACTGACAGGGAAGTTCTACTCGCTATCTTTTCGTGATAAAGTTGTTGTTTACGAAATTGTGAGGACGGAAAGTGAATGTCCGGCTCTTCAACTAGGTTGGTGAATATGGAGGATCCACCTAGGATAGTTGAAATACCCTGATTCTAAACTAATGGTGAACATGGACTCCAGAATCTTGAGGGAAAAAATGGTGTATGAACCCATTGTCGGTCACACGCTACCATGAGACTGCATCTCCTTACGTTGCTCCACTGCCATATGGATTAGACCTTTAGGTCGAAAGCTTAAGGTGTGGCTCCCTAAGAAAACCACCTTTTTCGGTTTTGGCATCTGTGCAGCATTCCATCCCACACACAAATCAAGTGACTTGTGTGGCATATATGCATTCGGTGCTGCTTTGTACCACTATTTATGTGTTCAAATAAACAAATAAAATAATAAATACAACTTGCATATATCTTCTATTTTTGTAGATGTTAGATGTAACAAGTTTCTTACAGTAATAGATTGAACAGGCATGATGAAATAATTAAACAGACAATAATAATGAAGAATATTGCATAGAATTACCATTTATACTACCATAACAAAGATCAGAAATTAAAGAAGGAATACGTAAACGTGAACGAAAAGTTGAGTTATGAAATAATGTAGTCACAATTGATTAATCACTGGGTGGTGATCAATGTCATGCTTGTCAAGTCCTTCTTAGTGCTGATCGAATGCTATCGATCAAATTGCAATGTGGCCACTAGTCTAGGTGGCTCGACACTGCGTGCACTATGTTGAGATAAGATGGTGGTTAGAGGTGGTCAACAGGAAACCCTGGACTCGGGTTTTGTGCTACTTGGCACTCGTCAACAAGGTGTACCTGTAATCTTAAGAACTTGACACGCATGATATCGATCACCACCCAGTGATCAATCAATTGTGTTTACATCTCAGTCCTACAGGAGTTCGTTCGCGGCCCGAATAGCTCAGTGGTAACGTCTCTGACTGTGAAGCCGAGTGACACAGGATCGAGTCCGTTAGGGGGCACCAGTTCCTTCAAGATTACAGTTACACCTTGCTGTAATGATGTAGTGTTTATAGTGTTAGAAAGAACTGAATACTTTAGTATCAATGTAATGAATGTATACATGAATTATGGCAAGTGAAACTAGTGTAATGCACCTTACTGATTTTCAATATTCTTTCACTATTTATATTTCTAAATATCTGAAAGTATTTTGATTATGGAGTTTCTATATTTTACTTATTCAATGTACAGATCATTAGTCGACTTTTCTTCACACATTAGTTCAAGTATATTTCAGTTCAATCAAAATTAAGATCATTGATTCGAGAACTGAAATAGTTTAATTACATTCGAAGCACTGGACAGCCGTTTCGTTCTGTTGTGGGACTCCTCAACAGTACACATTCACGATCCTGCGTCGCGAGATTCGAACCCAGGAATTAACAGCCTCGCGCGCGAGCGCTTAACCTGTAGACCACTGAGCCAGCATCCAACGGTGTTAATGTCTATTTCAACTAATCCACGAAATTGAGCAACCGTCCACCATTGTCTTCAGTGAGTTACTATCTCACAACAGACGTGGTTGAACTCGACTGGTCACGGTTTCTCACTAGAAATCCAGAAAATACCTCTTAAAGCCAGTCATTAGTGAGCACATGATGATTATTATTATGAGAGGGGGGTTATGTGGAGATTTCAGTAAATTTCAATTGACTCATGATTTCAACTATATAAAATTATTAAAATCTCCACAAAACTCCCTTCTGATAATTTGACATTTGTTTATTATTGACTAAAGGCTTATTTAGTTGATTATGTAACAGGTTCCCATATATATATATATATAACTTAAGCTATATCGTTGACTATAATTACTTAGAAGGGGCGGATACAAATGACTTGACTACCGTCTATGTTCAGGTTTCTACATCTAGTCTTATATCTTTACATAGTTATGATTCTTACTAATTTGGTTATGTAATGATTTATAGAACTGTTTATTTTCTTCAATGATAGATTACATACTCCTAGTTTTGTTCCATTTGTCAAAATTTACAAACTAATTGTTTTCATATAAATTAGATAGAATTAACAGCTGATAAACTCCGCCTGTAGCTCTTCTAGAGTTACCGCCGGTCCCAAGCTCGGGTAAAGAAGGAGGGTTGGACATGAAGTTAGCGACCCTATCTCATAGAAAAACTAACTCGCTAAAAAAACGCCAACCAGAAAAAATATGGTGGGCGGCCTATGCTCCTCCACGATGGGTGACAGGCGTAAGTAAGTAAGTAAGTAAGTAACAACTGATAACTAGAAAACTATACATACACTTTCCAAATTACATATTTCCTCTCTGCATGTTATCCTGTCAATTTACATTCTCCTTCACATCGAATTTGAAATACCTTAGACTACTTTTTAGTTATTAGCCCTCGACTTTCATTAGCAGTTACTTTTGTTTATCCTTGATTGATCATTGAGTATCTGCGATTTGTCATATGTTTGTCCAGTCATTGAATGCTGATCGAATTCTATCGATGAACTTGCGATATACTCATTAACTAGATGTTACTGACTTAGCATCGCATGGATCGATGTTTAGATGATAGACATTGGTTCCTATTCCTGCCGCCTACATCTAACTAACTAACAGTTACTTTTACTAATGTCATTAATATTATTATTACAGAGAATGAAGTACGTTTAGCTGCATTGAAGTCGGCTAGTGAAGCAATACGTTGGGCTAGAGCAATGCCATTTAATCATCCATTATATAATGAATTAGATAAAGTTGTAAAAATGCATATGAAAAATTTTGCCAGTACAAGAATATTTGATTATTCATCAAAACTTTGTTCTACTTCTAATTCATTGTCATCATCATCATCATCGAATGTCACATTATCCTCTAATGCATATGATGATATTCATTCACAAGAAGACTATGGTAATAGCAAGATCGACAGTAGTAGTTATGGAATTCCTGAAAATTGGAGAATTGTTGTTCAAGAAGGTGATATGATTATTTTTCGACGAGAACTTGTATCAGATGATGGTGTTGTATTGGATCCTTTACAGGTATTGATCATTATGGTAGCGTTTTACTTCTCTCTAATTATTTAGCATCAACGTTTTGAAAGGTCGACATGAAATATTTATTTCTTTTAGTGTTATCTATCCTAATTCGAAGATGAATTGTTTCTATTAATCATACTGGGTAGCTAGACTTATAGATTAGTGTGTTTTCGGCGTTTACAGTTAATTAACCCCCTGGCGAATTCAGTTTGGTCAGATTAAAAAAATGACTTTCATTGTCGGATAGAGTTATCAGCTTACTATGATAGAGAATGAATATCTACTATCAGGTCGTAAAAACATGGAGAATTACTGATTGGAACGTTTTTAAAATATAGTATGGTTGTTTATCAAGTGTATTTTGAGATATTCTGTCAGTGAAATTTGACATTTTTTTCTTTGAGCGTCTAGATTCGGTGAAGTTGGTAAAGTATGACGGATCTTTAGTTTCTTTGAAATCACAAACCTATTTAAGTTATCCAACCATTGGAAGCTTTGACTAGTGGAGTTCAACCGAAGAAGCTACCCACTGAAGACAATGGAAAATGAGTTGCAACGATGTTCACAACCCCGTACTGACTATTATCAGTTTGTATTGGCATTGGTGTATAACTGATTGGCTCCCTATTGTCATTTAGTCACAAGTTTCTACTGAGGCTGGACAATCGTTAGCAGTAAGATCTAGGACATGCGTTTCATCTCATTCAGGATTGATTAGCCAAATGTATTTGGATCAAAATGTTGAAGTTTGATTTGGGACCCAAACCTAGTTATCTTTCTCTTCACACACCAACACATTATCCCATCTGACAATATAGCGGCTTTCTCGACTTCAATAGCTCAGTGCATAGTGTGTTGAGTGTGCGAAGGTAATAGTACTGAATTTTAGTTTTGTTGCGAATATCAACAGTGGGGTGCAGGTTCACCCGTCTGATAAGTTTCTGATGGAACATAGTGCATGTCTACAATTTCGATACTAGTCGCTATTCGACTTTGATAAAAATGTGTTATGGTTTAGTTCAGTTACTCTTTTCATCTTTATTTTTTATGTACCTTTCAATTCAGTAATTTTCTCACTTATATAGGCTATTCACGTTGTTCATGGTGTCACCGCCCGTGAGATGTGTACCTACTTTTGGGATGTACGTTATCGCATGGAATGGGAGTTCACAGTGGATCACCCACCAGCTGTACTTGAAGTATGCGGAGATGACACTGTGGTTACACATCAGGTATGAATTTTTAATTTAATATCAACTTTCTCTTTGTCAATATATTTTTAAACAGTTTTTGATAGTAAGCAAAGATAGATAGTGGCTAGCAGTGGAATCCAAGACGCGCATTTCGTCCTATTTGGGACTTATCAGTTGAATGTACCTGCATCTCAGAGTTGATGTTCACTCTGGGACTCGAACCCAGTACCTTTCGCTTCAAACGCCATAGCGTTATCCACTCGGCCACTGATTCCTGATAGCCACTTACTTGTGCAATGGGGTGAAGTTTAAATAGGTTTTGAAAATACGGCTCTTTAATTTAGTTGCCCCAAGATGAGTCACTGAAAACTTTTCCATGTCTGTTATTCATTGTAAATTAGCAGTATGTAGTACATTTTTAATGTATACACGCTGAATAAATCAATGTTTATTTTTGTCATATATAAGGTTAGACAAGCATCAATAGCCCTCAACATACACAAAGGAAAAAGCAAGATTCTCAAATACAACACGGAGAATACCAACCCAATCACGCTTGATGGTGAAACCCTGGAAGAAGTGGCAACATTAACGTACCTCGGAAGCATCGTTGATAAACAAGGAGGATCTGATGCAGATGTAAAGGCGAGGATTGACAAAGCAAGGGCAGCTTTTCTACAATTGAAGAACATATGGAACTCAACACAACTGTCAACTAACTTCAAAGTGAAAATCTTCAATACGAATGTCAAGACAGTCAGTCCTACTGTACGGAGCTGAAACGTAGAGAACTACTACATCCATCATCAAGAAGGTACAAGTATTTATAAGCTGTTGTCTACGGAAAATACTCAACATTCACTGGCCAGATACTATCAGCAACAGCGTTTTATGGGAGAGGACAAACCAGCTTCCAGCTGAAGAGGAAATTAGGAAAAGATGTTGAAAGTGGATAGGACATACATTAAGGAAATCACCAATGCGCATCACGAGGCAATCCCTTGCTTGGAATCCGGAAGGGAAGCGGAAAAGAGGAAGGCCAAAGAACACATTACGCCGGGAAACAGAAGCAGATATGAAAAGGATGAATGTTAACTAGAACAAACTGGAAAGGATTGACCAGGGCAGGGTTGGATGGAGAATGCTGGTGAGCGGCCTATGCTCCTCGACGAGGGGTAACAGGCGTAAGTAAGTAAGTAAGGTTAGACAACATTGAGTCATAACAGAGAGTTTCTTCCTTTGAATTTAACCAATTGTGTTGTAATTTAGTTAGTTCCATCCATTTCAATCCGTTTAACTACCGCCTCATTTCTTTCTTTACTTTAGGTATACAAACGTGTTTGGCCAACAACTCAACGAGATTCTTTATTTTGGTCCCATATATGTCCTGTAAATCCTGTTCAAACAAATACTAGTCCTAAATTAACTCATAGATCAAGTATATCTTCAGATTCTCAACATGATATTCATCAAAATAAAGTACATCAACGTTCAGCATCTATGGGCACATCATTAACATCTAAAGAATCATCATATTCACAATCACCGGATTATTCATGTAAAGAGTCGTCAAACCCTTCTAAACCTTCATCAAATCATAATAATTCTAATATTTTAGATGGATGGATGGTTGTTAATATGTCAACAAATTATCTTTCAGATAAAATTCCACCATCATCATCACCTACTATACGTTTAGGTTTAGAAGTTGTATTATATTGTCAAACAGAAGTTACTTCATCATCATCATCATCATCATCATCATCATCATCATCAGAAACTTCAGTTACTTCTTCTTCCTCTAATGATTTAAGTAAATTATCACGTAATCAATTATGTACACGTCTTATATATATGGCTAATATTAATCCAGGTGGTTGGGTACCAGCTAGTGGTTTACGTTCATTAGCTCAACGTGAATATCCAAGATTTTTAAAACGTTTTAGTACATATGTAAAAGAACAAACACATAATAAATTGCCATTATTTTAATGTAATATATTCTTATTATTACTGTAAATGAAAGAGACAGTGAGAGACAGCGACAGGAAGAGTGAGAGAGAGAGTGAAGGAGAGTGAGGTTGGAAAGAATTCTTGATTTAGCATTTTCTTTTTGCCAATTGTTTTATCCTTTTTTGAATAGTTTATGTAACTCTCATAGCGAAGGTGCATCGACTCTTTGTGTTCTGCCAAATTCTAATCTTCTGAATTCTTCATGTCCCTTTCCTTTACCTCTTTTCCAATTTATTTCATTGGATTATACTCCTTCAATAACATCTTTCACAGTAATGCTTATACTCTTACTACTTCTACCACTATGAGTTTTGAATCGACAACTACATCTCTGTGCTAAAGTGGTATGGCAACTTGAACTGATGTACGTACGTACGAAGTTCTACGTTGTGACTGACTGACTGATTTCGTTATTGTTGTTGTTGTTTATTCACCCTTCCTTCTTCGTCTATCCTATGTGTATCATTATTATGACTAGTTTTTGTTTATAATCTGATATATGGCTGTGTTATCATTCCTGTTGTATCTTGTTTTTTATACTTAGATAATGAATATATGAACGATGATTTATATTTTTATATACATCTGTAATCCATTTCTTTTGTAAATTTATTTTTCTGTATCATAAAATTATATATTACTGTATAAGATACTACTTATTAAAGCTAATTCATATTGTTCACTTATTTATTTATACATATAAACATTGGTATACTTACTTACTTACTTACTTACTTACTTACTTACTTACTTACTTACTTACTTACTTACTTACTTACTTACTTACTTACTTACTTACTTACTTACTTACTTACTTACTTACTTACTTACTTACTTACTTACTTACTTACTTACTTACTTACTTACTTACTTACTTACTTACTTACTTACTTACTTACTTACTTACTTACTTACTTACTTACTTACTTACTTACTTACTTACTTACTTACTTACTTACTTACTTACTTACTTACTTACTTACTTACTTACTTACTTACTTACTTACTTACTTACTTACTTACTTACTTACTTACTTACTTACTTACTTACTTACTTACTTACTTACTTACTTACTTACTTACTTACTTACTTACTTACTTACTTACTTACTTACTTACTTACTTACTTACTTACTTACTTACTTACTTACTTACTTACTTACTTACTTACTTACTTACTTACTTACTTACTTACTTACTTACTTACTTACTTACTTACTTACTTACTTACTTACTTACTTACTTACTTACTTACTTACGCCTGTTACTCGCAGAGGAGCATAGGCCGCCGACCAGTATTCTCCAACCCACTCTGTCATGGGCCTTCTTTTCTAGTTCTATTCACTTTTTGTTCATTCTTCTCATTTCTGTCTCTATTTCTTGGCGGAATGTGTTCTTGGGTCTTACTTTTCTCCTTTGGCCTTCAGGATTCCATATGAGTGCTTTTCTTGTGACGCAGTTGTTTGATTTCCTCAATGTGTGTCCTATCCACTTCTAGCGCATCTTCCTGATTTCTTCTTCCGCTGGAATCTGGTTTGTTGTCTCCCACAGTAACTTGTTTCTGATAGTATATCTGGCCAGCGGATCCGAAGTATTTTGCGTAGACAATTGTTAATAAACACTTGTATCTTCTGGACGATGGCTTTCGTAGTTCTCCACGTCTCCGCCCCATACAGTAAAACTGCCTTGACATTTGTGTTGAAAATTACCGATGAAACATCGGTATAAGGAAGCATTAAGTATACATACGCTACACATATCATTTAATTTGTATAAGGTCCTAGGATACCGTCTAGGCGTCCAAATCGAAGAAGGTTATTGTTAACTGGTATTTCCATTTTTTGAAGGATCTTAACTTTCAATATATATATCTATATATATATATATATACATTGTATACTCTGGTGTAAATCGGAAATACGTTTGTCCCCCTTAAATGATTGTGTTTATATCCCGTTTGTTCATGGTTGATTCCTGTATGTCATCTATAAATGATTTCGTCTTTGTTCTATAATGAATCATGTTTATCCATCCAAGTATTGTACGTATATAGTATTTTAACCAAACTATGGTAAAACAGGGGGGGAGTAGGAAAGGATTTAAACTGTTATTGTTGATGCATAATATAGATGAATAAATTATATTATTATCAGAAGGGATGCTCACTAATGAGGAGTCCCACAATAGGACGAAACGGCCGTTCAGTGCTACCAGGTTTTCCTTGATGGTCTTGCTTCAATTGACTCACGCTTGCAACTATAAGTTTTATTTCCACCGATTTTTTTGTTTTTTTGAATGAAATAAACTGTTTGTTGTATTTCAGCTATTGAAAGTTTCATTATCAGAAGGGGTTTTGTGGAGATTTAGTATCTTCATAGTTTTAAAGCGTGAGTCAATTGAAGCTCGACCACCATAGAAAACCTGGAAGCACTAGACGGCCTTTTCGTCCTATTATGGGACTCCTCAGCAGTACGCATCCACGATCCCTCACTCGCGAGATTCGAACCCAGGACCTACCAGTCTCGAGCCAGAGCCCTTAACAGCCGTTCAGTGCTTCCAGGTTTTCCATGGTGGTCTACCTTCAATGGACTCATGATTTCAACTATGAAAATACTAAATTCTCCACAAAACCCCCTCCGAATTAGCAAATTATCAATGAATTGTCTCAATCTTGACCGTTCCTTTTGCAAATATCACCCCTTCGTCGCTGATTATTATTGTCCATACATTTTTATACCAATTAAGTTTCGTTCCCGTTCTTTCGTTATCCATCTTCTATTAAAATACATTCAATGACTGATCATCGTTATATACTGCTTATATGGATATAAGTACCCTACACCACTGTACAATTCAACATGATAAATAGAAAATACAAATGTCATTCATATTTACATTGTTCTATGTACAAGTTTGTTTATATATTTTGATTTCGGCTGTTTGTTTTTTTTTGTTTTTAATGATAATCAATAAATTGGGATAGTTTTCTTTTTTGTTTTTTTTCTGTTTACTGCTTATCCTATTTGGTATTAAATAATTCACTGGAAGATGAGGATGGTGACGATTTCTTCTTCTTCTTCTTCTTTGACTTACCCCTCTATATGTTATCCATCTCAACGAATCAATTAGATAGAAGATAACAAATACTTTATAGTTGAAAGCGTAAGTCAATTGAAGCTAGACCATCATCGACATCCTGGAAGCACTAGTGACTGACTTTAAGAGATATTTCCTTGAGTTCTAGTGGGAAGCAGTGGCCAGTGGAGTTCTACCAAGTCTGTTGTAGAGATATCAACCCACTGAAGACAATTGGTGAACGGTCGCTCAAAATCGTGTATTGGTTGGAGTTAGACATTAACACCATTTATCGATCGGACCAATGATACACGAAACCTGTAAGAGCAGTTTAGAGTACTCATCGGTCTTGCTTCTGTCTAGCCAAGCCAGTTAAGTCTAAAACATCAATAACAGCCTCTGCAATGTGAATCATTTATATCAGACATACTGGGTTTACCAAACAGATAGACCACATCGTACCACAAAATAGGAAACAACATTTATACAAGATTTAGCCAAATGTGGTTGTGAATAGGGGGAACAGTGATTAATAGACTGTGTATAACTCAGGAATAGTAAATCCTACAGTAGTAGTCTATGGGTCAAAATAAAGCTTATAATAAAAGGAACATGAATATGAATAGTTGAGTTACTTAACAATTATACAATAGGAAATATACATATCATATTGGTCCATAAATATTCCTCAAAAGTTACCATTCACAATTCTCTTCGGGACATAACAGTTATAAATAAATTAATGTATTTGTAATATCCCGATGGGTAGAGAAATTAGATATTCTGACATTTCGTCACTCAGTGTAAGCCAGCAATCCAGTTAAAGCGCCGGGCATTCGCTCTCGATTTCGTAAACAATGGCGAAAAGGTGGTGAGTAGGACTTTTGTGTCAGTGGTTGTATGCACGTGATCATGTGAGAGCATTTTTCGAGGGAGAGCTGACTCACTGCAACCTCGGCCGTACAAGAGCATTTAGGGGCTTTCTTTCTAGTTATATCTAATTGTTGTTCATTCTTCTCATGTCTGTCTCCATTTCTCGAAGTAATGTGTTCATTAGTGTTCTCCTATTCCCTTGTCCTTCAGGATTCCATATGAGGACTTACCTTGTGACACATTTGGGCGATTTATTCACTGTGTGTCCTATCCACTTCTTCCTCATTTCTTTCTCCACTGAAATCTGGTTTGTTCTCTCTGACAGTAGGTTGTTGCTGATAGTGTCTAGTCAGCGGATCCGAAGTATTTTGCGTAGACAACTATTGATAAACATCTGTATCTTCTGGATGATGGCTTTCGTAGTTGTCCAAATTTCCGCTCCATAAAGTAGAACTGTCTTGACATTTATATTGAAAATTCTGACTTTGGTGTCGGTTGACTTCTACATGTTCTGCAATCGTCAATATTTTCCACTTGCTTTGCCGATCCTCACCTTCACATCTACATCAGATCCACCATGTTCATCAATGATCCTGCCAAGATATGTAAAGGTTTTTTACATCTTCCAAAGCTTCTTCGTCAGTATATATATATACATATATATAAATGTACAAGTGAATTTCATCTTATTTAATTGATTCAAGGTAAATATTCTTTAAATGATTAGAGAACGTGATTAATTCAAGTCATGATAATCATAAGGTCATTTGAATCGTTTCTATCACATAGTTTTTATTCTGTTTCAATCAATAAAACAATTTCAATTAGATAACGGTAGTTTTTCAACCAAAAAAATGTTTTACCACATGGTTATCTCATAGAGACAAATAGTGAAATATAATAGTGAATTTGATTGTATAATCTCTTTTTTAAGATCAAATTGTGTTGCACACACAGAGTGAGAGGGTTTAGAACAATCGGTTTAACTTTTGGTGGATTTCTTTCAACAGTGAATCATCCTTGACCTTAGTAGGGGTCATATAAATTTTGGGTCCAACTGTGGGCTCTAAACTGTTGGACTATTGAGTCGATACTCATTTTTATAGACGTTTAATGTTAATCAAGTTGCTTACTTGCTCAACTATCTTTCTTTCCAATTGACATTTTATAGCTGATATGGTTGAACTTTACTAGGTACAATTTCTCGTTAAAACTATGGGAATCCCCACTCAAAATTCGTTATTAGTAAGCACATAAATGATATTATAGAGATTTTAGGTGACTGTGTAAGGTAATTACCCATTAATGGTTTTGTGAGATGATTTCACAATATCCCGAATTAACTAACGTTAAACATATAAACCTTTGGATACCTCTTCATTAATTTAATCGGATAAGTGCTGGCTGTGAATCATGAAGGTCCTTGGTTCTATCGTTAGTGAATTCTTGAGAGCACACTTGTTGGGGAGTCCTATTTCAGAACAGAACGGCTGTCTAGCACTTCCTAGTTTTCGACTGGTGTTTAATTAAAATTACTGGACCGCCGCTTCGTCCCATTATGGGACTCCTCAGCAGTGCGCATCCACGATCCTGCATTCGCGAGATTCGAACCCAGAACCTACCTGTCTCAGGCCAGAGCCCTTAACCGATAGACCACTGAGCCGGCATCCATCCGTGTTAATGTCCAGTGCTTCGAGGTTTTCTATGGTTGTCTAGCTTCAATTGACTCGCGCTTTCAATTATGAAAATACTAAATCTCCACAAAACCCCTTCTGATAATTAAACTTAGTCTCTGATCTAAACTATAGAAGACTAATTGGTACTGATTTTTATTTAGTAGTATTTCTGTATGTAGTTTTTAGCAAAGTTGTATATTACCGATTGAAGAGTCTTTTGTATTCGGATCTCTATATGCTTGGTTATCTTGTATTAAACGTCAGCTCATAAATACTTTTTTAAATCTTGCACACCGCTTCAGAGTAAATCTGTGACAGTAGATCCTGAACAGCATTTTAGTTTTATCATGAATGAAGCACCGAGTGATTAGTGTTATCTAATTATTCATTTTATGAAGTTAAATGATTCTTCAGTGTCTTCACCTAATTTCAAATCGTTTTCATCACAAAACAGCGTCAATTGAAGAACAGCTTAATAACAACGAGGATTTTTAAGAAATCTCACAGGGATGTGGGCATATACCACTGCAAAATAAAAGAAATACCAAAGGAGAATAGAAGAATTGTACAATGTTTCATACGATTTTTACCGATTTCTCTTATTATAGATAGGAAGGGGCCTTGTGGAGAATATAGTATTTTCATAGTTGAAATCATGAGTCAATTGAAGGTAGACCACAATGGAAAACCTGGAAGCACTGGACGGCCGTTTCGTCCTATTATGGGACTCCTCAGCAATGCGTATCCACGATCCCGCCTCGCGAGCGGGATTCGAACCCAGGACCTATCAGTCTCATGCACGAGCTTTTAAACTGATAGACTCACTAATGCCAGTCCGTGCATACGCAATCGGTGGTCAATGTCTCACCTCATTCTCATACGAT
>NC_031495.1:783572-830812 GCF_000237925.1 Schistosoma mansoni
AATTTTGAGTGGGGATTCCCATAGTTTTAACGAGAAATTGTACCTAGTAAAGTTCAACCATATCAGCTATAAAATGTCAATTGGAAAGAAAGATAGTTGAGCAAGTAAGCAACTAGGTTTTCCATGGTTGTCTAGCTTCAATTGACTCATGATTTCAACTATGAAGATTTCTCTTATTGACATCAGACCCTGTGTGGTGTGGTCTACTTATATCCACATAAGTAGTATATGGTGATGGTCAGATAAACAATGTATTTTGGTAGAAGACCGATAAGGAAAGAATTGAAATGAAGCATAATTAGTGGGAAAATGCATAAACAATGAAATTAGAGAAGATGAACTGATATGTGAAGAAGGAACAGTGAAGATTGATACAATTGATTGTTATTTTGCAAATTAGCTGTTTACTGTATGGCAGTCAGATTTTAGTCTACTTAAATACATTCGATTGTCCCCACTCGTGTTCTGTTCACTACACCTGATAGAAAAATGTCCCAAAATTAACTTATTTGTAGAATTAACCCAATGTCACTATGATTCTTTCCGTAAGATTAGTGAGGAATGCCTTGCTATTGTGATTTTAAAGGAGAAAAATGTAGGAAAATAGTTTATCAACTAATTAAGTCAAATATCTGAGTACTTAACATCAATGAAAATTAAGGCTTAACTTGATCTAACAATATATGGGTTATAAGCAAAGATGGACAGTGGTTAGCAGTGAAATCCAGGACACATGTTCCGTCCTGTTTGGGACTCGTCAAACAACTGTCTACCAAGACTCAGTACCGAAGTCGATAACATGATGGTGTTTGGAGCGAACGGTACTGGGTTCTAGTCCCAGAGTAGATATCAAATATGAGATGCGAGTACATCCAGCTAACGAGTCCCAAACAGGAGGAAACGCGCGTCAAACTGAATTCTACTTCTAGCCACTAACTACCTTTACTTATAATGCTTATGAATTAAGGCGATATTGATGCACATTTGCCAATAAGAGAATAATCAATTTCAGTCCTAAACATCAATGGAGAGATTCAAATAAACAATATTTAGTGAATATAAAGGTTAACATAAATCTGACTTTCTATAACTATTCAAATAACGATTTGTTTTCATCCGAAATGAAAGGTATCTACCGGTATTTTTAAATTTGTAGTTTTATATTTGTGCGTTATGAAGTTTTTTTTATAGTTGAAATCATGCGTCAATTGAAGCTAGACCACCATGAAAAACCTGAAGGCACAAGATGACCGTCTCGTCCTATTGTGGGACTCCTCAGCAGTGCTCATCCACGATTCCGCCTGGCGAGATTTGAACCCAGGACCTATCCGTTTCGAAATCTCCACAAAAACCCTTTCTAGTATGAAGTTATTGTCTATAACAAAAAAGGATTTAGCCGAAAATGGTAGATGAAGCAAATGGTGCGTAGTTAATGGATTCATTATGAGTACTATTTGCAGTGTCATCTGTTGAAAGGCAGTCATATTATTATATTTGATATAAAACATATTTCAATCAGAAGGGGTTTCTGTGGATATTTCAGTATTTTCATAGTTGAAATCATGAGTCAATTGAAGCTAGACCACCATGGAAAACCTGGAAGCACTGGACGGCCGTTTAGTCCTATTGTGGGACTCCTCAGGAGTGTGCATCCACGATCCCGCTTTGCGAGCGAGATTCGAACCCAGGACCTACCAGTCTCATACACATCATACACATCAGAATTGTTACACATAGTAAAGCCTTCATAACTGGTTTATAAGTGTTCTTCAATTTTATTAGAGTTTTATTCTTTAAGCTGGATGGTTTGAACGTGTAGCTTTCATTGTTCTTTTGAACAACATCACCAATTCAAACTTCCGGTAGTAGTGAAGTGCTCGAATTTCTTTACACATGATTTGCAGCTTGTCCTGTAGACTTCGATGTCGACTGGTTACTGTTGACTTTTAACCTGTCATTGTTTACTTCTTTATTTTGATTGTATCTCCTATTGATTTGATTCTTGGTCCTATGTTTGTCCATAATTTTTCCGAATGGTTTATAAATTCAATGGCTTTCAATGTATTTGTTGATTGCTGATTGACCTGAGTGTCAAATTTCTAAAACTTCTCTGGTGTTTTTAGAATCCCCACTATCTAAAATCTCACCATTTTTCCAGTTGAATATGTGTCCACAGTTGTTTACATGTATTGATATAAGCAAGAATATATCATGGCGTTTGACTTCTAATTGGTGTTCGTGTAGGCGAAGATGATGGGAGCATCCACTTTATCCGATGTAGTGTTCTTCGCAGTTCGCACGATTTATTTTATAGATGATGTTCGATTTTTCTTCTTTTTTTCATTTCATCCTTTGCTTTTCATACGATTGATTGAAGTTTGTACTGATGATGTCGTTCAGAAGAAAGATGAAATCTTCACAATTAAACAATCTAGCTCAGAGAACAAAACTCCACTCAAGTAATCCACCTAAGCTACAAATCTTCTCCACCATGTAATTTGTTACTGATTGTTTCATTTTAAGCATTGAAATCTATCTGCAAACTGTTCACTATGATCGTTTGATCGTAGTACAACTCAATAAGATGGATGTCAAGAGCGAATAGAATAAAAGTTGGAGTGAAATTATAATTTACGGACGACTTTTGATCGACGCCAAAGGGAACTTGACAGTCTCTACCTTCTTACTTGGGTTGAATGGCGGTTATAAAGCAGTTTGAAGAATAAGGATTATGAATCACAGTCGATGATTAGGGTTAGGAATTAGATTTACGGGTTTTCATCACAAACTGACATCAGCTAAAATGCCAAGACGCTATTTCACCAAATAGGTGGTTGAACTTCACGCCAAAATTCAATACCCGTTATCCTAAATCTGACTAGTTCGTTCATAAGTTATATTCTCACCGAATATTCCTATAATCAAGTATTTGTAAATCATTGTCTATGCAAGATACTCAATATCCATTGGATGGATACCATCAGAAATAGCCTACTGTGGGATAGGACAAACCAACTTCCAGTTGAAGAGGAAATGAAGAGAAGACGTTGGAAATGGAAAGGACATACATCATCAAACTGCATCACGAGGCTGAATGAAAATGGAAAAGAGGAAGGCTGAAGAATGCTCTAGGTCGAGAATTGGAAACTATTATATCACGAAGAGAATGATGAATGGTAACTTTTGCGATCCATTTATGTACCAATACTATACTTATGTTTTTATTGTATAATTGTTAAATAACTAAACTATTCATATCCATATGCCTCTTATTATGAGCTTGATTTTGACCTTTGAACTATTGTGATACGATTTATCATTCTTGAGTTATTCCCTGTCTATTGATGACTGTCTCCCTTATTCACAGCCACATTTGACTAAATCTTGTATAAATGTTATTTCCTATTTTATGATACGATGTGGTCAGTTTGATTGTGGTATATAAACCCAGTATGTTTGAAATAAATGATTCATATCGCAGCAGCTAGGCGGGAAGCAGGGACCGATAAGGACTCTTGACTGCTCGTAGAGGTTTTATGTGTCATTGGTCCGATCGATAAAACACTGGTACTCTAATTGGCGGCATCGTCACGCTACACATTAACAGGGCACCAAGGACACAAGTTATAACAGTTAACAAAACGCTATTCTAGACCACCACTGCAAATCTGGAAGCACTGGATAGTCGTTTCATCCTAGTATGGGACTCCTCAGCAGTGTTCATAAACAATCTCGCAGGTGGCACACAAGATCGTCTACACTCACTACTGAGGAGTTCCATACTAGGATGAAATGGTTCTCTAGTGCTTCCAGGTTTTCAATGATGCTTTAACTTAGATTGACTCATGAGTTCAACTTGAGAAATACTACAATTTCCTATACTGAAAACACTATTCTACTACCTATTTGGCATGGTATATGTAAATAAAGCTGTTCAATCTGAAGTCTCCTGAATGTTAAAACTTAAATACACTAACAAAAAAAAACTACAGTAGTTAAGATATTTTTCGAATGTTGTTTAGTTGTTTCCTCACTGTTCCTTTAATGTTTTCTTGGTCGTTCTATGTATCCTGTTTAAAGAGACAGTGAAGTTTTACTTCTATCTAATCCTTTCATACTTCATCTATAACTAACCTGGCAGTTCGAGTATTACAGTTTGTTTGAATCTTCCCATTGATGTTTATTACTGTAACTGGTCAAACAAACAATAATAAGTGAATTTCAACTTCACCCAATTGAACAAGCAAGTGGCTATCAGGACTCAATAACTAAGTGGATAATGTGATGGTGTTTGAAGCGAACGGTATTGGGTTCGAATCCCAGAGTGAATATCAACTCTGAGATGCAGGTACACCCAGCTAACAAGTCCCAAATAGGACGAAACGCGCGTTAAACTGGATTCCACTGCTAGTCACTATCCATCTTTGCTTATAATAATAATAATAATAATAATAATAATAAAGATCTTTAATTGTCATACTTGTCATACTGTTAATCAGTCTAGAACTCATCATCCAACCATTTTTTTTTATTCAATAAATGTAATGTCTTACTAACTAGATAATCAATATTGAGACCTTTCATGACTACTTATTAATGGCGTGTTTCAATGTCTAAATATAAACCGACTTATTATTATTGTTATGATTTATGCAACATCTTACGAGATCACCAGATGTTGAAGGTGTGACTAAATTGAGAAAGATATCACTGAAGTCATCTTTGAAGTCATCTTTAACTTTTGTTTTCTTTTAATTATATTTGTTTTAATTATCACCTTCTATTAAAAATTAAACCAATTCACTTATTTGTTCTTATATGTACTATTAAACAATAACGTATGAGAAATTATAAAAATAATCAGTTTTTTGTTTTTCTAGTGAATATAAACAAACATACACTGATATTCATTGAAAGAGTTTTGAATAAATAAAGAAGGGGGTGATCTGTGGAGATTTTTAGTAATTTTTATATATAGTTGAAATCATGAGTCAATCGAAGCTAGACAACCGTGGAAAACATGGAAGCACTGGACGTCCGTTTCGTCCTGTTATGGGACTCCTCAGCAGTGCTCATCCACTATCCCCTCTCACGAGATTCGAACTCAAGTCTTACCGGTCTCGCGACAGGGCACTTGAACGATAGACCACTGAGCCAGCCGGCATCCAACGGTGTCAATGTCTAACTTCAACTGATCCACTAAGTTTGAGCAACCGTTCACCAATTGTCTTCAGTGAATTTATATCTCGCAATCATATGTTCACTAGCGATTTCGAGACTGATGGGTCCTGGGTTCGAATCTCGTGAGTGCGGTATCGTGGATGAGCACTGCTGAGGAGTCCCACAATATTATGAAACGGCCTTCCAGTGATTCTAGGTTGTCCATAGTGGTCTAGCTTCAACTGACTCATGATCTCAACTATATATAAAAATTATGAAGGATTATATCGTTATTTCATTCAAAATTTGATGACTTAAAATTATCTTAACTACTGATAGAATTAAAAATCTCGTGTTCAGTCTCGACTACTGAGGATTTCAAAAGTATAATTACTTACTTATACCTGTTACCCCTCGTGAAGGAGCATTCTTCATCCAACTCTGTCCTGGTTGATCGTTTCCATTTATTTCTAATTCTAATTCATTCTTTTTATACCTGCTTTCAATTTCCGACTTGGTGTGTTCTTTAGTCTTTCTCCTTTTTATTGCCATAAACAAAATGTCAAATCCTTAGGAAAATCACTTTATGATCATAAGAAATCTTCAAATAATCGCTTAAATGAAACGTTTCATCATAGTTTCCATTGTTTAAGGTCGCAGAGTTCGCTGTAAGTAGACTACTAATTATGTAACATATGTTTATCTCCCTTTCTGACAAGAGGAGATTTGGACTATATTTTCTACTGGACAATAAACTGTAATCGTTTCTGTGCATTAAAATATATTCTATCATTAAGTCATAAGAAATTCGAGATGTAATAAATGTTATATCTTGTGACTGACTGGATGACCTGTTAACATATGACGTGATGATTCCCGCCAATTGGATCTGACCAGGGACACACGAAACCCGAACGACTAGTCTAGAGCACTTGTCGGTCCTGCTATCTGCCTAGCCCAGCCAGTTAAGTCCAGAACGCTAATAACAGCCTCTACAATATGAATCATCATATTTCAAACATACTGGGTTTATATACCACAATCAAACTGACCACATCGTATCATAAAATAGGAAATAACATTTATACAAGATTTAGTCAAATGTGGCTGTGAATAAGGGAGACAGTCATTAATAGACAGGGAATAACTCAAGAATGATAAATCGTATCACAATAGTTCAAAGGTCAAAATCAAGCTCATAATAAGAGGCATATGGATATGAATAGTTTAGTTATTTAACAATTATACAATAAAAACATAAGTATAGTATTGGTACATAAATGGATCGCAAAAGTTACCATTCATCATTCTCTTCGTGATATAACACCTCCTCTTTTTTGAAAGATCCGGAGCTGATATCCAGATTTTAAATTTTTCCGAGCTTATCCTCCCCCACGAAACAGTGTTGGATGCTCATTTACCCAAGTTACCATTAATGTGACATGATTTAAAATATATTTGTCGCATTTAACAGAGAATCCATTAGAACTGTATAGATCGTGAGGATCGACGACAATTGATTTGAGGTCATTAGTGTCTGATTCTTCTGAAACAGTTTTCTTGAATTTATTGGGAACCTCTTTAGAAGATAATGAATCATTAGGATGATCAGTATCAATGAAAACTGTATTGGATTCTTGATTATAATTTGATGGATCCGACATTTTTCTCTCATTTTTATAAGAAATTTCACCAAGAACATGTGAATCATCAAAATAATCGATATCTGGTAAGACAATTAGAGAACTCTGATCATTAGTAACTTTCGTCTCAGAATGACGAAATCCATTTGGTGCAACTGTATTCACTGTACTGCTTGATTTGTTTCCCGTTTCTTCGTAGGCGGGTATTGCAGCAATTTCATGAGCGTTTAACAAGACATCGTCTTTATGTGGACTGGACAATTCACTGTTTTCACCTTGTGTTTCCGGGATAATAGGATTTGAATCAACTATAGGACATGTCTGTGAAACAGACAGTACTGGACTACTGAGCTGATCATGTATGAACTGCCACTGCTTCGTTTAAATCACTGTTTGTCACAGATTCATAGAGGCCTGCACAATAACAATGTTCATCAGCTTACTGTGACCTCAATGAGGGAAAGTTTTCAAGTTGAAAATTAAATACTTGTCAGTGAAATAAATTTAAAAAAAATAGTTCGAAAAGAGACGAATATAGAATCATACTAAAACTAAAATTCACGAGGAATTTAAAATCCGAATCCAATTGTGACATTGAAATTGCTTTTTGCCATATTGTCAATCTCCAATAACTGACTATGACTATTGTATAGGGTTTAACCAGCAAGGATATACTACTAAACATGAATACGTTGAGGAGTAAGTGATTACCTGAGGTGACACTGTAGTGGACAAGAACACTAGTGGGGACGATCGAATGTATTTAAGCGCAAATTACAGACTATCTCACTAGATTCTGATAACCATACGGTCAACAGTGAATTTGCAAAATAACAATCAATTGTATCAATCTTCACTGTTCCTTTCTGTAAATATCAATTCATCTTCTCTAATTTCATTGTTTGTACATTTTCCTACCGATTGCGCTTCATTTCAATTCTTTCCTTATCGATCTTCTGCTAAAATACATTGTTTATCTGACCATCACCATATACTACTTATATGGATATAAGTAGACCACACCGCAATAGTATGAATTCTGGATAGAATTCTCCAACTTTACGCCTAAGTTGATCATTATTACACTTCAGAGGAAGTGGTTATTATTAATATGTAACTGATTTCTCAAACAAATTAGTCGAATAAATAATTTCTAATTAATATGCTACAGCTTACTACATCATTGTTCGTTCACCTGGTGATTACATCATCTCAGAATAGTGTCTCAAATACATATAGGATCCAACATTTCGTAACCTAAGTATTTAGTTTAACCTTGAATGTCGGTGTCATTTTATCAAACTAATCTGTTTACATCATTTTATCGAATAATTTTGTGCATATTAGATCGTGGATGCGCACAGCTGAGAAGTCCCATACTGGGACAAAACGGCCGTTCAGTGCTTCCAGCTTTTCCAAGATGGTCTAGCTTTAATTGACTCATGAACTCAACTGTTAAATTACTACAATCTCAACGAAAGCTCTCCTTTTGATAATAATCATCATGTGGTCACTAGTGACTGGCTTCAAGAGGTATTTCCTGGAGTTCTAGTGAGAAACCGTGAACAGTGAAGTTCATTCAGGTCTGTTGTGAGATATTAACTCACTGAAGATAATGGTGGACGATGGCGCAATTTCGTGGATTGGTTGAAATTAGACATTAACACCGTTGGATGCCGACTCAATGCGTCTACAGGTTAAGTGTTCGCCCGCAAGACAGAAGTTCTTGGGTCCGAGTGTAATGTGCGGGGTCTTGGTATGTGCACTTCTAAGGAGTCTCATATTGGAACGAACTTAAAGTCCAGTGCTTCCAGGTTTTCCATGGTGGTCTAACTTCAATTGACTGATGAATTTAACTATTAAATTATTGAAATTTCTACAAAACCCCTTTCTGATAATTGTAGATGAATCGAAAGTTAACGTACTGTGGGAGAGAAAAAACCAGCTTCCATTTGGAGACGATGTTAGAAAAAAATATTGGTGATGGATAGAACATATACTACTGAACTCATCAAACTGTATCGCCAGGAAAGCCCTAACTTGGGACCTTGAAGGAAAATAGAAAAGTGGAAGACCAGAAAACACACTTTGACGGGAATCTAAAACAGGAATCAAATGAATGAATAACAGCTGTAAAAGAACTGGAAAAGATTGTGTAGGACAGAGTTGGATGAAGAATGCTGGTGGATGGCTTATGTTCCTTCATGAGTGGCAGCGGGCATTCTGAAAAACTTAAACCAATGACTTCTTTATCACACTTTGGTGTCTATTCTTATCCTTATAATAGTGATGTGTTTTTTCATGATCCCCTAATGATTCTGCGTACTTGTATTGCAGTTTAATTCAATGTAGATCTATGACATCTTTCTACTAAGATAAGTCTGACTGATTCTTATTTACATTCTCATCATCTTTTATGAGTGATAATACACCTTAAAATTAAACAATATAAACCATTGAATACCAATTAAATAGTTTAAAGGTTAATTGCTTTCCTCAAAATATGAATATCCTGAGTTCAATACTTTATGGGATCATAGATGAGCATATCTACCGAATATTTCGATTAAAACAAAAGAGTTATCAAGTATTTCCTTGTTTACAAACTTTGTATTATGTGTATATTGTTATGTATATATATCCATATTTAACCTATAGACCACTGAGACGGCATACAAAGATGTTGATGAGTCCCATATAGGACGAAACGGTCTTGAAGCAGTGCTTCCAGGTTTTCCTTGGTGATCTAGCTTCAATTGACTCATGCTTTCAACTACGAAAATACTGAAATCTACACACAAACCCCTTCTGATAATAATAATCATATGCTCACTAGTGACTCAATTCAAGAGATAATTCCTGGAGTTCTAGTGAGAAGCAGTGACCAGAAAAGTTCAAACCAGGTCTGTTGTGAGATACGAACTCACTGAAAACAATTGGTGAATGGTTGCTCAAACTTCGTGGATTGGTTGAAGTTAAACATTAACACCGTTGGATGCCGGCTAAGTGGTCTATTAGTTGAGTGATTTGGCGCAAGACTGGTAGGTCCTGGGTTCGAATCTCGCGAGTGCGGGATCGTGGATGCGCACTGTTAAGGTGTCCCATAATAGGACGAGATGGCCTTGAAGCAGTGCTTCCAGATTTTCCATGGTGGTTTAGCTTCAATTGACTCATGCTTTCAACTATGGAAATACTGAAATCTCCACAAAAACTCCTTCTGAAAGATGTTAACGTTAATTTACTCATATATATATATATATATATATATATATATATATACTTTCTAGAAAATGATCAATGTTTATTGAAATAAACTGTTGTTCCAATCTAGTTCCATCATTTAATCATTATT
This sequence comes from Schistosoma mansoni, assembly GCF_000237925.1. NCBI lineage: Eukaryota > Metazoa > Platyhelminthes > Trematoda > Strigeidida > Schistosomatidae > Schistosoma > Schistosoma mansoni. The sequence goes on from NC_031495.1 coordinate 793,728, forward strand.
GATTTCTTTGCACAAATAAGTATATACCCATATCAGAAGGAGAATTTTGAGGAGATTTTAGTAGTTTTATATAGTTGAAATCATAAGTCAATTGAACCTAGATCACCATGAAAAACCTGAAAACATTGAACAACCGTTTCGTCCTATTATAGAACTCTTCAACAATGCACATTCATGATCCCACCCTATACGAGATTCGAACTCAGAACCTATCAGTTTCTCACAAAAAATGGAAATACTGAAATCTCCACAAAAACTCCTTCTGAAAGATGTTAACGTTAATATACTTATATAATGAAGAATTAAAGTATATATTGATTCTTTGATAACCATAAATTGTCACCAATACAAAAAACAACAAACAAACACCAACTTATTGTACTTTAATATAAAATTAAAAAAAAGTAATTCATATCACCCCTCCCCTCTTTTTTTTCTTTCTTTATATAAAAAATGATTCACTTAGTGATTGGTTGACAAATTTTTGAAAAAAAAGTATCCAATTATATAAGTAAATAAGTAAAGTAAAACAACACAGAAAAGAAAAAAAACAAAAACTTATTCTTTTTTTTAAAATTATTCTATCGAATTCCCCTTTCTTTTCTTTTCTCTTTTTTCTTTTCTTTTTTTCTTTTAATTAAATCAATATCAGAAAAAAAAGAAAAAAAAGCGCAATTTTCAAATGGATATTTCCGTTTAAAAAAAATTTAAAAAATGTATCCATAAAGTTTTTCGTTTATTTTTTTTTAATGATTCAAATTCAATAATTATGAATGATAAACAACAAATAATCAATAAATCAAATAAAGCGGAATTATTTAATTTTAATGAAATATGTTTAAAAGAAAATAATCGGTAAGTTATTTATTGATTTTATTGATTATTTGATTACATAATCAGAAGGGGGTTTTGTGGAGATTTCAATATTTCTTTTCATAGTTGAAATCATGAGTCAATTAAAGCTAGACCACCTGGGTTCGAATCTCGTTCGCGAGTACGAGATCGTGGATGCGTTTCTGCTGAGGAGTCTCATAATAGGATGAAATGGCTGTCTACTGCTTCCAGGTTTTCCATGGTTGTCTAGTAGCTTCAATTGACTCATGATTTCAACTATGAAAAGTTACATAATCATTAAATCTGTTACTTGTCATGGTAGAATATAGATGAACTAGAAGTATTCTCTATTCCATGCAATTAGTTCCCTTTATGAATATAAATAAAGACAGAACAAATGTTGATGCAGAATAATAGGAATTCATTATATATCATGGTTTCTCATCAGCTGCTTACAACCAAATATTCTATTTAATGATTACGTAACCCACCCTATTCGTTTTTAATTCCATGACTCCTTCATTACGTCTAAAATGATCACTAGTGACTGACTTGAGTTCTAGTGAGAAGCAGTGACCAGTGGAGTTCAACCAAGTCTGTTGTAGAGATATTAACTCACTGAAGACAATTGGTGAACGGTTGCTCACCTTCGTGGATCAGTTGAAGTTAGACATTAACACCGTTGGATGGTAGCTCAGTGCTCTGGTGCGAGACTGGTAGGTGCTGGGTTCGAATCTTACGAGTGTGGAATCGTGGATGCACACTGCTGAAGAGTATCACAATAGGACAAAATGGCCATTTAGTGCTTCCAGGTTTTTGATGGTGGTCTATCTTCAATTGACTCATGATTTCAATTATGAAAATACATATGATCTTATCTGTCTTTGAACTTCACTCAATTATTACGCCACCCACCCTTTATACTTCCTTCATTCTAATACCTAATAACCTCTGACCTTTCCTTGCCCATATATATATATATATATATATATATATATATATATATATAGTTATCATTGATGGCCTTTTGTTATTCCAATCCTTTACATTCACTTATGTCAGCCGTTCCATCCTATTTATTACCCCAATGCTAAAACTCTAATGCATATTTGGTTGTAAGCAGCTGATGAGAAACGATGAAATATAATGAATTCATATTATTCTGCATCAATATTCGTTCTGTCTTTATTTATATTCTTTATTCAACTATATCATGGGTAATACTTTCCCAATTGTTATTTGTTTTTTTATGTCGGTTTCTAATTCATGACATAGTATGCTTGCATCTGCTGGGATCATCGGGTAAGTAATAGTGAGGTTAGATGCAGGGTATTAGGGAATGATAGTAAATAAGTTGATGGAGTTGTGAATTTTCATCAACTGAGATGGTTGTGCCACGTGTTATGTATGCTTGAACACTGATTACCATGACGCACTATGCTGACTGGTATTGCAGATGGTTGGAAGAAAGTTAGGGGTGGCCGAACCAAAACATGGTATCAGTGCTTGAAATCACTAACTTCTAGTCTGAGTCATGTTGGTAGATGCAGGCTACTTGGTTGGGGTCCAGGTGACCATCACAACTAATGGTTGGATATTCCGGGTTATATGGTCCAGAATCGGTCACAATTCCGTGGGTGTATAAACTCTTTATCTTCCCTTAAACGGTGAGATTAAAATTACTTTATATCTTTCTTCCTGTACTATAGCCTTATATACAATCTTTCTTTTATATATTACCACCATTAAATTAACTACTTCTATGAATTCGGTGTTCATCTTTTTGGGCTAACGAGGTATGGCAACTTGGACCCATGCATATATGTGCTTAGTCTTACGTTGTAGATGACCGAATGACATGACAAAGTGTGTTCTTTAGCCTTTCTCTATTCTACTTCCATTCACACTCGTGATACAGTTTGGTGATTTATCTAATATATGTCCTGTTTACCTCCAACGTCTTTTACTAATATGCTCTTCAAATGGAAGCTGGTTTGTCCTCTCCCACAGTAAGCTATTGCTGATGGTATCCATCCAATGGATATTGAATATCTTGCGTAAACAACTATTTACAAATACTTGTACCTTTTTGGTGATAGTTGTAGTAGTTCTCCATGTTTTAGCTCCGTACAGTGTACTTTAAGCAAAATAAGGTTAGACATTAACACTACTGGATGCCGGCTCAGTGGTCTATCGGTTAAGTGATCTAGCGAGAGGCTGATAGGTCCTGGGTTCCAATCTCATCAGGCGGGATCATGGATGTGCACTGCTGAAGAGCACCACAATAGGACGAAATGGCCATCCAGTGCTTCCAGGTTTTTGATGGTGGTCTAGCTTCAATTGACTCATGATCTTAACTATATAACACTACATTGCCTAATTATTCCTGACCACTCTTTAAGCTTAAGCTATTCAAGTTTAGAATACTATCCTAGGACATAAATAGGGACTATTAACCTGACCACTAGAATATTTGAATCTACTGTATTTCGATGTAGATTTGTTGATAATCATCAGTTCCTTATGATAAGACAATCAATTCGAGTTTCTTTTGCCTTTGTTCATCAGTTCTGTAATCAGAACAGTTTAAGTCAGTATTGAGGCTCTTCAATTACTGTAATCATTTACATTAATCATTTACATGATGCAAAACGTTATCATGATTTGAATCAAAAGGTAAAACATTCCAACTGAGGTGAAAAGAAGACGGTATCTTAGTATCTCGTTGACAAAAAAGATATTCTTATTTTCATAGTTGAAAGCGTAATTCAATTGAAGCTAAACCACCATGGAAAACCTGAAAACACTGCACGGCCGTTTCGTCCTATTGTGGAACTCCTCAGTAGTGCGCATCCATGATCCCGCCTCACGAGTGAGATTCAAACCCAGGACCTACAGTCTCGCGCTAGAGCACTTAACCGATAGACCACTGAGCCAGCCGGCATCCAACGGTGTTAATGTCTAACCTAAACCAATCCACGAAATTACGCGACCATCTTCCATTGTACTGAGGTAGATACCTGTCTCTACTTGATATGGACTAGCTCCACTGGTCATGACTTCTCACTAGAACTCCAGGAATTACCTCATGGAGCCAGTCACTAGTGAGCATATAATCATTATCAGAAGGGGTTTTGACTTGCGTTTGACTTGCAGAAACTTTTTAAAGCATGGTAAACTTAGTAACAAGGTAAGTAATAATCTCATCAGAGTCTGGTATATAATTCAACAATTTTGGAGAACTCTGAGATTCTTGTAGTTCTAAATTTTCTTCTGGCTTCCGAGGAACTTATCGAGGAATTGTAAAGAGACTATAACATATTTGTACTTGTGTGGTTAGTGCCTGACTCATTTTGAGTAACGAATGAGAAATAACGTTTTGCGTTTCATTTGTAGTGAATCTCACTTCATTGCATTTAAGCTCTTAACCTTCAACTCATCATTTCTACTTAATCAAAACATAGTCAAGTGTATTCAACAATAACATTCTACAGTATGGGGTTGTAGAGATGGTTGAGGTTTTGATTGAGTTCATAAATCGATGGATATTAGACCAACATTGAAAACCTGGAAACACTGTACAGCTGTTTTGTTTTAGTGATAAGCTGTGACCAGTGGAGCTAATCAGTGTTGAATAGAAACAGGTATCTATCTCGGACACTGGAAGATGGTCCCGCGATTTCGTGGATTGCTTGAAGTTAAATATTATTACCGTTGGATGCCGGCTTAGTGGTCTAGAAGTAAAGTGTTCGCTTGCGAGATCAAAGGTCCTGCATCCGAATTTCCCGGGCATATTCGTGGATGAGCATTGCTGAGGAGTCTCATAATAGGACAAAACGGCCATCCAGTGCTCTCATGTTTTCAATGATTGTCTAACATTGATCGATCTATGATCTCAATCAATAACATTTAATACAATGAGGTACCACAGTTAAACTTTAACAAATCTGTCGTTAAGTTTTAAGCGGAGTCAGATGACATAAGTAACGTGATAAGTAAGTTTAAATTTCGATATCCTTCTGAAATGTCTTGTGTCAAAGCGTAATTTATTCTATAAACAACTCACTGTTAAGGCGTTCAACCAAAACCTTTGGCAGAAAACGTTTGAATGTTTAATTTAGTATAACTCTAATGGTTGATATAGATGTATAATGTTAAGTAGGTTTCATACATAAAGCTATTTCGTAAGGCACAGACTTTTAGTAAATTTCTGACTAAATGATATGTGAAACTAAGCAAAGATGGATAGTGGCTAGCAGTGGAATCCAGTTTGACGCGCGTTTCGTCCTATTTGGGATTAATCAGCTGGATGTAGCTGCATCTCAGAGTTGATGTTTACTGTGGGACTCGAACCCAGTAACTTTCGCTTCAAACGCCATCGCGTTATCCACTCAGCTACTGAGTCCTGATAGCCAATTAGAGACTGACCAGTTGCAGTCCTAAGCATCAATGGGAAGATTCAAACAATCAATACTAAGTGAATTAGGTGGGTTCTGTTGACTGTTATTTTGTGTTCTTTTGGAGCTCTTGGTCAACCAGCTGATGTGATATCAATTTGCATTGAATTTCAAGAGGTTGATCAATGGTACCTGATGTATAATTAATCATCAGTTATGATTTATACGCAACAATGTTAGTTGGCTGTGAATTTTCCTCAGAAGATATCTTTTTGTCTGGACTTAGTACTCATTTGTACAGGTTTCTATTATTCCGTATTCAGTATTCATAATCAACCTTAATTGGCATCTGTTCATCCTTAGTGAATTAACTTGACGTGGACCTTTGTTACATGTTTTAGTACATTTAGCTCGTGATTAGCTAGAATATCCAGGTTATTCACTTATTTGTGTTGAATGCTTTCGCTGTATTTCGTGCTTCTCTTGAGATGTAATGGTCTTCATAATCCAGTCAAAAACCAGAATCGCAGAAGGTGAGAGTCGGCAGCTTTATCTAAGATCAGTCTTTAGTTGGAATGGATTTGCGAGCTGCCCCATATGCATTACATTACAATTTAGTTAGGACTAGGAATTCTTTATCACGGTGTTGAGCTTCTCAAGTATTCTGTAGTGTTGAAGGGGATGTTTGACAATGGCCGAATCTTTCATTCGGTTCAGCAATATCCCAATCTTTTGATACTCGTTATCGCTGCCAAATATTTATGAAGAGGATGTGAAAAGTCTTTTCTTCGCCTCTACGCCTGAATACATTGTTTCAGCTGGTATTTTGTCTGGTCTTGTTGCTCTCCCACTCTTGATTTGTTTGATGACCCCGCCAATTTCCTCCATTGTTAGTTGGGCCACACCCGTAGAGGGGTCTGTGTGTAATGCTTCAGTGTCTCGTCCGTTCGGGGATGCTGATCTGTTCAAGAGCTTACAAAGGGCTCTACCCACCTGTTTCTCTGTTCTTTAATCTTAGTGACTGGTTTGTCCTCTCTGTCCTTGATTGATTGCTCTGGTTTACTATATTTCCCTGCCAGCGTCTTCACCATAATGTATATTTTTCTTATATTTCCTTTTCTTGTAGCGTTTTCTGATTCCTTTGTTAGGCCTTCCACATATTTCCTCGTGTCAGTTCTAATGCTCCTCTTCACCCACTTGTTTACTTCTGTGTTTTCGACTTATGCCTTGACTTTCTCTGCTCCTGTTGGGATGTTATTGATTAGTGTCTTCTTGTTCTGCCATTCCTGAATCTTGGTCACATTATTAACAAAAATATACTCCTAATCCTGGTGCTACTTGCGCCCCAGCGCCTCCTGCGTTTTTTCCTTTGATTTCTGTACGGTTGTTGTACTTCCCTTTTTCGCTTTCTTTTGGTAGATTTCATAAAATTTGAAACTTGTTGATGATAGCCATGTAAAACTCGCAGAGCTTCTTGACATCTAGGACGATGGTTGTATTGAAATTTTATGGTGATGCTCAACCAATTGTCTAACAAATCTCTAGCCTTAGTTGTAGCTTGAGTACCACGAGGTAGTGGTCTGAAACCATATCTGTTTCCGTCCTTGTCATTACGTCTTTTATGAGCTCTTTTAGTTTTTTGTTGATGCGGATGTGATCGATGTGGTTCTCTATAGCGTGGTCCGATGAAATCTGTTCTGTTTTATGTATGTGTTTGTGGTGAAAAATGTGACTACCTATAATCATGTTTTTGAAGTACATGAATTTATCATTTCCTCATCATTTTCTCTTCTTTCTTCAAGTCGATATCATCTCATGATGTCTTCGCATCCAGTGTTGTCTTTCCCGACATTGACGTTTAGGTCCTAGATCAGGTTGGTTAGGTCTGAGCATTTTTCTGGGATGGACTACAGCTTCTCATAAAATTGATTTTTATCATCTTTGATTATATCATTGGTGGATGCTTAGCAATCTATGATATTGATTTCAATCACTCTTTGCTGTGTTTTGAGAGATATTTGATGTTCTTTGGTCCATAAGTTATCTGTCTTTCAAGTTCATTTCGTGGTTATTTTGAAAAGCATCAGTGTTAATATGTATAGGGTGGAAATTTTCCCCTTGATAACTAGGGTATTACAGCACCCTCTGAAGTTAGTCTTTCTTTGTTTAGATTGTGCACGATGGGTTAAATATATTCCCAGCATCACAAGATTATACATTTTTATTTCCGCCTTAATTTGTATGACCTACTCTGTCTTTCATATTGTCTGGATATTTCACTGACGTTTACCAATTTTTGTTTTTGCTGTTAGATTAAGATTTGGTCATGCCCCTCTCGAAGAATCTTCGCTTTCATAATGTTGCGTCATAATCCTTTAATAGTAAAGATTCTTGAGCTCCCTCAGGAAATTTTAAATAGATCAATCGGTTTATTTTCTCTAAGAAAATTTTCCTTGGGATTCCTTTTTATGAGCTAGAGTTTTTAAACCTACATCCAACCCTCTTTAACTTGGCTTGGGGCTGAAAATAATTCTAGGATGCTCCAGGAGGAGTTAATATCCAACTTACAAGTTCTGGATAGGACTAAATGGGCATCTTTAACTCCTTCGTAGGAGAAAATCCAAATACTCTTTGGAAATAATTAAGGAGAAAACCCACTCAGTTGCACAGTTACCTATATTACCACTAAAGTATTTAGATCGAAAACTAAGCACTAGAGGTATAAATGAAACACATTAGTGGACCTTGAAATAGTAACAGTAGTGGTTTTTGTCGAGATTTTAGTAATTTAATAGTTGAATTCATGAGTCAATTAAATCTAAACCATCATAGAAAACCTAGAAACATTGGACGGTCCATACTAGGACGAAACAGCCAACCAGTGCTTTCAGGATTTCCATGGTGGTCGAGCTTTAATTAACTCATGAATTCAACTTTTAAACAGTACCTTATATATTATTGTTCTTTAATTAATATCAGAAGAGGTTTTGTGGATATTATAGTAATTTTAGTAGTTGAGATAATAAATCCATTGAAGCTAGACAACCATGAAAAACCTGGAAGCACTGGACGGCCGTTTCTTCCTATTGTGTGACTCCTCAGCAGTGCCCATCCACTACTTCGCGTCACGAGATTCGAACCCAGCACCTATCGGTCTCACGCGCGAACGCTTAACATCTAGACCACTGAAATGGCATCCAACGGTGTTAATGTCTAACTTCAACTAATCCATGAAATTGAGGGACACATCCACTATTGTCTTCAGTGAATTACTATCTCACAACAGACTCGGTTTTACTTCACTGCTTCACTGCTTCCGAATGTTAACTTTACAGTTAAGTATTTGAATAAGATGAGTTTTTCTAAACAAAAAAATTCTTTTTGTTTTAAACATTGAACATTATAGATTAAGACGCTTACATCATTGTCCTAAATTGAAATTAAGTCATCAATTAATGAAATCAGCACAATATCATTCAGAATATTTACAAAAACAACGTCAACTACAACAGATTGGTGATTTGGTATGTGGTCAAAATATGGCCTTAATTATTGGTCAACAAAATTATCAAGTTGCAGGTAACCTTCTTTTTGTTGTTGTTGTTGTAAAAGTTTTTGTTTGTTTTCTTTTTAACATTTTCCTACGGTAAATAGCCTATTCTGGAGGAATACAATGAACATCTCAGAATGAATTGGACGATTTGACCTGGTCCTCCTATCCCATACACATCAATAAATGCAGATGAAGACAACTAGTGTAGCAGCAGTATCTGTATCAATAGGCCTCAACATATACAAAGGAAAAAGCAAGATCCTTAAATACAACATGGAGAACACTATTCCGAATACACTTGATGGTGCAACTTTGGAAAATGTAGAATCTTTCACGTATCGATGAACGAGGAAGACCTGATGCAGATGTAAAGGTAAGGATTGGTAAAGCAAAGGCTGCATTCCTACAATTGAAGAATATATGGAACTCAAAATAATTGTCAACCAATATCAAATTCACAATCTTCGATACAAACGTCAAGACAGTTTTTTCTATAGTACGGTGCTGAAACGTGGAGAACTACTAAAACTATCTTCAAAAAGGTAAGAGTATTTATAAGTAGTTGTCTACACATGATACTCAATATCCTGCGTATGGATGCAATCAGCAACAGCCTACTGAGAGAAAACAATCCAACTTCCAGCTGAAGAGGAAATTAGGAAGAGACATTGGAAGAGGATAGGATACACGTTGAGGAAATCATCAAACTGCATCACAAGGCAATCGTTAACTTGTAATCCTGAAGGAAGGCAATGCGCATCCACAACCCTGTTCTCGGTATTTGAATCAAGTACCACGCAAGAGGGGTCATGGATGATCCTCCTGATGAGTCCTGTATTAGAACAAAACAGTTATCCAGTGTTTCCAGGTTTTCCACAGTGATCTAGCTTCAATTGACTCATGAATTCAACTAGTAACTTGTTAAAATTCCCACAAAACTTTCTTTCCGGTAATTATTCTAAATTGTTTATGTCTTAATAAACGTCATCTATCAAACAGTTTTAAATTAAAGATCAGAAAGGGACTCATAGTTGAAATCATGAGCCAGTTGAAGCTAGATAATAGGTGAACGGTTGCTCAAAATCGTGGATTGGTTGAAGTTAGACATTAACACCGTTGGATGAAGGCTCAGTGGTCTATTAGTTGAGTGATCTGGCGCGAGACTGGTAGGTTCTGTGTTCGAATCTCGCTCGCGAGATGGGATTGTGGATGCGCACTGCTGAGGAGTCCCACAATGGGACGAAACGGTTGTCCAATGCTTCCAGGTTTTCCATGGTGGTCTAGTTTTAAATTAATCGGTTTAAGTAATTATGTATTGTATTATAATAACTGTAAATTTGATTGATGTAAAAGTTACTGAATGAGAAGTTTTTTGATAAATCCAAATAACATCATATGTGAGTACTATAGTACTTGATAAAATGACCTTGAAAAATAAAAAAACTTTTGTCATTGATAAAGTACTTTAAAGTATAGATTTAATCATTGAATATTGACAGTTTTACTGTCAATGATTCAGATACTTCTACTTCTTTTAGTTTTGAATGTGAGTGGAAAACAAAATATACTTCGTAAGGATGTGATAGGAACAAGATGGGAGTTCTAACCAGCTTATAGTACCTTTTTATTTATTTATTTATTTATACACATAAATATTGGTACAAGGAAGCACCAGATACATATGCGCCACACAAATCTCACTCGATCTGTGTGAGGGCTGTGATACTGCATAGGTGTCCAATCTGCAGCAGGTGGTTTCCTTAGAGGACCACACCCGTAGCCTACGACCTAAAGGTCTGATCCACAAGGTAGTGGAGCATTGTGAGGAGATGCAGTCCCATGGTAGCCGTTGACCAACGATTGATTCATACGCCATTTGTTCCCTCAGGATACTGGAGCCCATGTGCACCATTGGTTTGGAATCAGGGTATTTCAACTTCCCTAGGTGGACTTTCCGTTTCCATCAACCCGGGTAAAGCGCCGAACATTCGCTTTTCGTCCTCTCGACTTCGTAAACAACACCCTTGGTGCGAGAAGGCACTGAGTAGTACTTCCCTGACAGAGGCCATATACACGTGGCCATGTGAGAGCATTTCGAGAAGGAGGGTGGCCCCTCCTCACTCTCGTCCGTACCAGGGCATTTGGTAGCTTATAGTAACTACCTTCTGAGGTTACCTTATTTTTTTCATCATACTGTTATATTCTGCTATTTCTTGTTCATACTTTCATTCAGTTCTATATTTACTTGGAATGTACGTGCTGATCCACTCCCAATTTCCTATTAAAATTATCACATTGAAAACTTTAGAACTGATATGTTGTTATAGATCTTACTTTGGAAACAAAAGATTACACTTTGATGATGTATACTTCAGCTTATTCATCTTCATAATGTATATTCAAAGAGAACATCTTAAATTTGAATTCAAATTGAGTAAGGGGGAATCAAAGATCTTTTACATTCAGTTGACGAGGGTCAAATTGGACGAAATATACCTTTTGAATTCAACTATCAGCTACCACGCTTATGACTAAATAGCAGTTTTGAGGTTATTCTCTCATGATATACATTTGTGAAAAAAGATTAATTAATTGAAATCCTTACTTACTTACGCCTGTTACTGTCAATGGAGCATAGGCCGCCGACCAACATTCTCCAACACACTCTGTTCTGGGGCTTTCATTCTAGTTCTATCCAATTGTTGTTCATTCTTCTCATATCTGTTTCCATTTTCGACGTAATGTGTTCTCTGGTATTCCTTTTTTCTTTTGACCTTCAAGATTCCATGTGAAGGTTTGCCTTGTCATGCAGTTGGGTGCTTTCCTCAATGTGTATCCTATCCACTTCCAGTGCCTCTTCTTGATTCCTTCCTCCACTGGAATCTGGTTTGTTGTCTCCCACAATAGATTGTTGCTGATAGTGTCTGGCCAGCGGATTCGAAGTATTTTGCGTAGACATTTGTCGATAAACACTTGTATCTTCTGAACGATGGCTTTCGTAGTTCTCCAAGTTTCCGCCCCATATAGTAGAACTGTCTTGACGTTTGTATTAAAATTTATGACTTTAGTGTTGGTTGACAATTGTTTTGAGCTTCAGATATTTTTCAGTTGTAAATATGCTGCTCTTGCTTTGTTGATCCGCGTCTTCACTTCTGCATCATATCCACCGTGTTCATCAATAATACTGGCCAGATATGTAAAGATTTTTACATCCTCAAATGAATAACGCTCACCAGGAAAAGTCATTCATACGATAACAGTTTGTATAATTTGATTAATTCATTAAAGATCAGAAGGGGTTTTGTGGAGAATTTAGTATTTTCATAGTTGAAATCATGAGTCAATTGAAGCTAGACCAACATGGAAAACCTGGAAGCACTGGACGGCCGTTTTGTCCTATTGTGGGACTCCTCAGGAGTGTGCATCCACGATCCCGCCTCGCGAGCGAGATTCGAACTCAAGACCTACCAGTCTCGCGCCGGAGCACTTAACCGATAGACCACTGAGCCTTCATCCAACGGTGTTAATGTCTAACTTCAACCAATCCACGATTTTGAGCAACCGTTCACCAATTGTCTTCAGTGAGTTGATATCTCTGCAACAGACTTGGTTGAACTCCATTGGTCACTGCTTCCCACTAGAACTCAAGGAGATATCTCTTGAAGTCAGTCACTAGTGAGCATATGATTATAGATGGATGCGCACTGCTGAGGAGTCCCAAAATAGGACGAAACATCTGTCCAGTGCTTTCAGGTTTTCAAAGGTGGTCTAGCTTCAAGTGACTCACGCTTTCAACTATGAAAATAATTCATTAAAGTACAAAAGATACTTATCATGTTACAGACTTCATAGATCTGAATTTCTTTGCCAAAACATATAAGAAGTATCTGATAGATAACTGCTAAAGTATTCCTTTGTAATACAAAAACATTTTCAGGACTTAATGCGATACAAGCATGGTATAAACAATCAGAAAATTATGACTATAATGAAGATAATCAAGAAAGTAAAGGTAAGTTATTGTTGTAAATTCACTTGATATTGGCTAACATTGGAATCCAGTTTGACGCGCGTTTCGTTCTATTTGAGACTTTTCAGTTGGATGTACCTGCATCTCAGAGTTGATATTTACTCTGAGACTCGAACCCAGTACCATTCGCTTCAAACACTTAGCTACTGAGTCTTGATTTTGGTATTGTTTGCTTATATCTTCCCATTGTTGTTTAGAACTGGAATTGATCGGTATCTTGTTGGCGTTTTTGTATACTGTGCGAACTGTTTTGACATTGCCTGAAGTCCCAAGTACGAAGAAATGCTCTCTTCCTGGATTCTCTTGCCAGTCATCATCAGTCTTCGATCATAAAGTTATTGTTCTGTTTTACTCTTACTACTTATAAGTATGTGAAAATATCTCATCAATTTAATTCTATATTTTAGTGTTTTAAAAATGATTTCAATAGTTGAGATTATGAGTCAATTGAAGCTAAACCACCATTGAAAATCTGGAAGCACTGGACGCGCATTTCGTCCTATTTAAGACTCGTCAGCTGGATGTACCTGCATCTCAGAGTTGATGTTCACTCTGATACTCAAACCCAGTACCTTTTGCATTAAACGCCATCGTGTTATCCACTCGGCCACTGAGTCCTGTTAGTCACTTGCTTGTGCGATGGGGTGAGGTTTAAATTCATTTAGTGTTGTTTGTTTGAATCTTCTCATCGTTGTGTTAGAACTGCAACTGGTCAGTACATCTTTGCTTACAATGCTTGTGAATTAAGGCTATATCGAGGCCAAACGCACAGTATGGGCATATGCCAATTAGAGACTGACCAGTTGCAGTCCTAACAAATCGATGGGAAGATTCAAGCAAACAATACTAAATGAATTTATACAGTAAATACTTCATTTCCGAAATGTTAATCGATCGTCTCAAACTTGAATGTTCTTTTTGTAAATATCAGTCAATCATTTCAGACTTCATTGTTCCTTCATTTCCACATCAATCATCCTTTGTTCTCGTTCTCTTTTCTTTGATCTTCTACCAGGAGTAAATCTAACACACAAATCATGATTTGATCAAAAGATATTGAATCCAACCAGTAGCTACTTTACATAGAATTACCCACTGTGACTTTGAATGTTTGGTTAAAAATTGCATTTCGTTAACGTGGGGACCAGAACGAAGGGCTGGGAAGCTACCCGGTTGCCCAAACCGAAGCAGGCGGTTTTCTTACGAGGCCACACCTTGAGCCTCCGACCTAAAGGTCTAATCCACAAAACAGTGGAGAAACGTAAAGAGATGTAGTACCATGGTAACCAGTGACCAATAATTGATTCATAGTCATTTGTTCCTTAAGGATTCTGGAGCCTATGAACATCATTAGTTTGGAATCAGGATTTTCCAACTCCCCTAGGTGGATCCTCCGTGTCCACTAATCCGGTTACAGAGCTGGACATTCGCTTTTCGACCTCTCACTTTCGTAAACAACACCCCAGTGGTGAGAAGGCGGCGAGTAAGACTTTTGTGGTAGTGGCTGTATATGCGTGGCCATGTGAGAGCATTTTTCGAATGAGAGTTGACTCTCCCCACCCTCGGCCATATTAGAGCATTCAGGGACTTGGTCATAATGGAAATGAAGGACCATTTCCTAAATAAAATTCTCTTGGAAAAACTAGAAAACTAGATTGTTATGATTTTGATAAGAAGGAAGTAAATGGATTGTTTTGGTGCACAACATATAGTTGAATTGATGAATTCAATGAAGATTTCACAAGTCATTAAATTTAAGATACTATGCCAATAACTTATTGTAATAATTTTTAAAAAATGTTTCGTCGCACTATTATGTGTTCTCTTCACAACTGACTGATCACTGGGTGGTGATCATTGTTATGCGTGTCAAGTCCTTCTTAGTGCAGATCGACCAAGTTGCAATGTGACCATTAATCTAGGTGACTCGATACTGCGTGCACTATGTTGAGATAAGATGATGGTTGGAGGTAGTTATATTCATTTCTAATCTATGATCTGTGAAATATATAGTTAAGATCATGATATCATCATATGCTTACTAGTGACTGGCTCCATGAGGTAATTCCTGGAGTTCTAGTGAGAAGTTGTGACCAGTGGAGCTAATCCATGTCAGGTAAAGACAGGTATCTACCTCAGTACAATGGAAGATGGTCGCGTAATTTCGTGGATTGGTTTAGGTTAGACATTAACACCGTTGGATGCCGGCTGGCTCAGTGGTCTATCGGTTAAGTGCTCTAGCGCGAGACTGGTAGGTCCTGGGTTCGAATCTCGCTCGCGAGTGCGGGATCGTAGACGAGCACTGCTGAAGAGTCCCATAATGGGACGAAACGGCCGTGCAGTGTTTTCAGGTTTTCCATGTTGGTCTAGCTTCAATTGACTCATGATCTTAACCATATAAACTTACTAAAGTCCCCACAAAACCCTCTTGTGACCATGATCTGTGAGTTCTAGAGAGTGAAAATAAAAGAACAATTATTCTAATCCATTTTTTGTTACAGGTTATTTTACTCAAATGATTTGGAAGAAAACAAAAAAAGTCGGATTTGGTTTTACTAAATCTGATGTTGGGAATACAATTTTTGTAGTTGGACATTATTTACCAGCTGGTAATAAAATTACAGAATATCAAGAGAATGTTCTACCAAGAATTGAAGGTAAGCTATTAGAAATATGAAATCATATTTCAGTATAGTGATTAGATTAGATTAATTACTGATATGATTTTTTATTGTAGTCGGGGGAATAGAGAGTGTGAGGAATTCTCAGATACTGTTCCATTCATTGAACCTTATTGATTGTTTACTTATAATTCTACGAAAGTTCAAAATGTTTTTGGATGCTAAAGACGATAATTGAAAAGTGATTTGCATGACTTGTTTCGAAGACATAATGCCTGTTGAAATACTGAAGTTATAAATTACAGAAGGGATTTTGTGGGTATTATAGCAGTTCCAATAGTTGAGATCATGAATCAATTGAAGCTTGACCACCATGAAAAACCTGGAAGCAATGGATGGCCATTTCTTCCTATTGTGGCACTCCTCAGCACTGCGCATCCACGATCCAACCTGGAATCTTTGAAGTATCTGGGTAGTATCATCGATGAACAATTAGAATCTGATGCAGATGTAAAGAAGAGGATTAGAAACGAAAGGAGAGCTTTTCTACAGTTGAAGAACGTGTGGAACTCAAAACAACTGTCAATCAATATCAAATTCACAATCTTCAATGCAACCTCAAGACAGTTAGTTCTATAGTACGGAGATGAAACGTGAAGAACTACTACAACAATCGTCAAGAAAGTACAAGTATTTATAAATAGTTGTCTACGCAAGATACTGAACATCCATTGACCGGATACCATCAACAACAGACTTTTGTGAGAGAGGACGAACAAGCTTCCAGATGAAGAGGAAATTAAGAAAGGAGGTGGAAGTGGATAGGGCATACATTGAGGAAATCATCAAACTGCATCACGAGACTAGTCCTAACTTGGAATCTTGAAGGAAAGCGGAAAAGAGGAAGGTCAAAGAACACATTATGTCGAGAAATAGAAGCAGATATAAAAAAGGACGGATAGTAACTGGAAAGAAGTTGGAAGTAATGCCTGTGACAAGGTTGGATGGAGAATGCTGGTGGGCAGCCTAAACTCCTCCAAGAGGGTTAACTGGAGGAAGTAAGTGAGTAAGTACCTAGCTATCCTAATCCAATGTGTACTTAAGATCATTCAGATAACAATTCACTGAAAAATTGAAATGCAGATTACAGAAGGGAGCACGCGCTTGGTAAATGCTCATCCTGTGGTAAATTTCACTCGCGTAATTATTATTTTTTGACATGCCAAATGCTCTAAGTGTAGTAAAATTGGACACACTAAATATGCCTGTGGATCTACTGTTAGTTTTCCCACTAGTGATGATAAACCATGTAGTTCCTATTTCATTAAGCTGGGTATTTCTAACGATTATTTATCTTCATCCACGGTTTTGCAAGGTAAAGTCCATGTTCAGAAGCAATTATATACCCCTCTTGGTTCATTCCATGACTTTACTATTAACACAAGCAATATAGGGTCACATCTCATTACAGAATTACATGAAGCCTTATTAACCTTGCATAACTCTGAAATGTAATTCTAACCAAAACAAGTTTATATCTCATGTAAGTTTTACCGAGAAAGCTAAGGGGACTCCTATTCAGATACTGGTTGGGGCAACACAATGAATGGAAGTGCATCAAATGGAAGTTAGAATAATTGTGAGACAAACGTTTCTAGTAAATCAACTTAGCAAGCGTCTCATATTAGCTCACCAAGTATCAGTTTTCCTAATGATTCACATATTTCTGATGAAATTTCCTATAAAAATGAGAAAAATATGTTGAATAAAGCAAATAATGATTGGAGATCCAATGCAGTTTTGATAAATGTTGATTCATCTAATGACCCATTATTCTCCAGTGATATCCATTGTGGTCGCACTTTTTCGATTGCGCTCAATTCCAGGGAGACTGAACAAGAATTCAGATACTTCCATTGAACCACGGCAACAGTATGATGGAGGGTTGGACCAGTGGGTTTCAAGTGACCAAGGAAGTTAAAAAAAGAGGAAAGCAAACATGACACTTAGGGATTCCAAGAAAATAGAATGTACTATACCACCAAGTTTTCAAACGAAAATACATTCCTTCATCCTTTAAAATCTCATTTAAACACTCTAACGTATACGAACTGAAACTTCCAATTTGCCTCAGGTGTAAACCCACCAATTTAATGGTAATCTGCAAGTGCCCATCCCAAGCACAAGGGTTTATGGTGTTCCGGAAGTTTGTAGGCTAATTACGCCTGCGAATCTGGATCACAGCTACAATGAGTGGCTTTGATTTGTCTGGTAATGCCCCTAGTTCACAGAATTTATTTCTTAGATTAGGAGCACTTGCATATAAAACTCCTAGTGAGAACGACCTATTCATATAGGCCTTGGTAGCATCCGCTCCTAAGACCTGACTATTTGAAAACCCACAATCCAAGGAGAATATTTCAGAAGAATCAAACCCTGATGATTTCATATCAAATGCTATTTGTCATCATAACGTGTTTGTTTCTGGTGGGAAACTTGGTCAGTGTGAAGCACAAGTTCGGACTGAATTCAAACCAAAATACAGTTCAGATGATCTCATATCGAATGTGGTTTATCCTTACCATGAAGTCACTTTCAATGGATCCTCTAGTCAATGTGAGAAATATGTTTTAAATAAAACTATACTATTTATAGCTTGAGGAAATGAAGATCCAACATTATTTTGTGAAGGTGGACAGTGTTTGAATTCTAGATGACAAGGATATAGGGATACACAACTGATATGCAATCAAATACAATTTCAGAACCCAGGTGGATCGGTTCAAGTTTCGATTGTTAGTTATAATATTAATGAGTATATTCTAAATCATACAATGTCTACATCCAATACACATTCGGTCAGATACATGATGAACCTGAGGAAACGAAGTACAATCGATTGCAGAATTTTGGATTCCCGTTTAATCTCTATTGGTTGTGGTATTTTGTATGAACTAATGATTCTTTAGTGACTGATGTTCTGTTGATTACGAATTCCAAATATGACTCATTCATTTGTGCTTATCCATTACTACCTACCGTAAATTGCTTTATTTCAAGAACTATAAGCACATTAATTCAATTACTTCAACTTCGTATAAATACGAATAAATACTGTTTGATTCTATTAACATCTAACATCCACAAAAATAGAAGATATATGCAAGTTGTATTTATTATTTTATTTATTTATTTATTTTAACACATAAATATTGGTACAAAGGGGAACCAGATATATATGCGCCTCACAAATCTCATATCACATGTGTGAGGGCTACGATTCTGCCTGGATGCCCAGACCGAAGCACGTGATTCTCTTAGGGGGCCACACCACGAGCCTTTGACCTGAAGGTCTAATCCATAAGGCAGTGAAGCATCGTAAAACGATACCGTCCCATGGTAGCCTGTGACCAACGATTGATTCATACGCCATTTGTTCCATCAGGATACTGAAGCCCATGTGCACCATTGGTTTGGAATGAGGGTTTTCCAACTCCCTTAGGTGGACCCTCCGTGTCCACCAACCTGGTTAAAGCGCTTTTCGTCCTCTCAATTTTGTAAACAGCACCCAAGTGGCGAGAAGGCAATGAGTAGGACTTTTGTGGCAGTGGTTGTATATGCGTGGCCATGTGAGAGCATTTCGAGAGGGAGAGCGGGCTGTCCCCACTCTCGGCCGTACCTGAGCATTTAGAGGGAACCTAGAAAACATAATAAGTTCATCAAATTTAAGATTGATCCAGTTCAATCCTGATTGTCATGTAAACTAATAAGTAAATTTTTGACTGATACTAACAAACTACATACTATGTTAAGGTCTTACTTTCATAATTTTTACCTATAACATGAATTAAATGCTTTATTTCAGGAGATCATGAAACGAGCAACGAAGATAACTGTTCAAATAGTCCCGATAAAAATCCCAAACAACATCGAAATTCCTGTTCAAACAGCCAGTGTGTCATAATTTAATACATGTGAATATTGACCGCCAAAATTTTCAACATATGAGTAACATTAAACCAAAATAAGCCTGAATGAATATTCAAAACGTTCTAGAGGTGCACCATTCCATTATCGTTCATTATTCATGCGTGGTTGACAATTTTTTTTTCAAATTTGTAACAATAAATAATTGAAGTCTTTTTAAGAAGTGTCTACAATATGATATATATCGTAGATGTATTTTTTGCTGGTCCAAAGGAATCTTCATCACTACTGATTGCTGCACCAAACAGAATAAAAATTAGGGTCAGATGATCTCGAGGAGGATACCATATTTTTTAATTCACTTACTTGGAATTTGGTTATTTTTGACATGAATTAACTGCGAATTGGTGATGTGATGACATTTATAACAAGTATCAGAAAAGAGTAGTCGTTGTATTATCTGATGAGTTGGTGCCATAAGTTGCTGATACCCTCTAGAATACTTTGAAATTAGGAGAGTACAAACCATAGCATCGAATTTCCAGATTTACCGAAAGATAGATATTTTTGGTATCTAAGATTATCGGATTCGAACTGATTTGGAGATTCCTACTTTATGACCGAAATTTGGTGTCCTACAAGTGGTAACATAAGGTCTGACATATTTTATGAAAGATCTAAGCAACCGGTTCTGTCTAGTAGATTTTATTCCGGATATAACAACTTACCTAAAATGCTTTTGTTAGTTTGAAATTGTCTTCATGTAAATCCTTCGCTAAATTTTTGTTTTGTGAATATAATATAGGTGAATGATTAAAAGAGATCCTACAGTCATATTACTCCAGAGTAGTAATATCTTCCCCTTAAATTCTGTTGTGACTCGTAGTCATTTTGATTGCTCAAAGTATGTGATTTTACAATATCGTGTTTGGTATAAGGAGAATAGGTGCGGTTTGTGTAAGATACTGCTGGACAAATATAATCATTTTTGAATATGAAGTGAATTACTGGAAGTTGTAAAAATACATTGTGAGACTAAGAGTAGTTAAGAAAGCCAAAGATGGAGTTTGGCGTTCCATTTGGAAAAAAAGAATGTTCAAGTAAATTGAAATGTGGTCTTACCATATAAGATTGATTTTTTAGTTCAAACATGCTGACTAAGTTGGAAAGGCCTGTATTTGAGAAATTTGTGTCCTGATACTTCCATTACTATAACCACAATGAGAGGTTGAAGACAATACCAGGTTCAGGTTTCTTTGAATCCGACAGAACTAAAGGAAGCGAGAATTCAAAGATTTACATTTGCCGAACTTTTGACAGTGATTTTCATTGTAAGTTATCAATGCTTCTAGGTTAATATACCTACTATATTGTAGATGACTGATCATAATGTTACTGTTATCTAAATCACGTTCTGCTCTGGACTACCCTGCGTGATAATCAGGGCTCCTGTGACGTTGTACATACTTTCAATGATAATTTAGGTTACAAATTAAATAGCCATTTAGTGAGTTTACGGATTTGCAAAGCCAAAGTCCTTCTTGCCTGCATTTGGCCTTATTTTCTCTCACTGTCAGCTTCTTATCATGTTATAGAGTGTGCAACTGACAAGGTTTTACAGACAAAACTCTTGGCCCCATTAGTTTATGTCCATTTTGTACTATTGAGCTCCTTTCATTTGGATATCCAAATGCTGCATTTAGCAACCTGGTTTGATTCTTTCTGAAGTGCTGCCTCATCGGTAATTCTTCGTCAAGTTGAGCTCGGAGATATCATGAGACCTTAGCTGATTGATTGGGTCTTTTATCGGTGCAATGACATGATGGGAACAAGTTTTGTGTTCTGAGCCTTCATTCTCCCTTACCGTATGAAAGACGACTACGCTGTCACTATGATCAGTCTTCGTTTTCTCAACTTCTGTTTAGAAGATTGGCTTTCCCAGAGGTATTAGTCAGTTTGTTTTCATGATTTGTGCTCATCTATCAGCTTTTACTGGGAAAGATATCAAAGTTGAGTTATGCATGATGAGATTTTGGGTGATCGTCGATGACTTATGTGTTTCAGGCTGTTATTTTTTCTTGCTAGAAGCAGACTAAACCTAACAGACGGGTCTTCTTCCTGCCTGCTATGAGTAGAAGGAAGGGAGAGATAAGAAATTTCCTTTCTCCAGTTTTTCTTATAGTGGACCTCTTTGAAGTCAATCATTCCTCCTTTTGTCCATATAAGTCAGTCAACTCTAGCTCATTTGGAGTGAGTGTTGATAGGGCAGGCACCACTCGATCCATCTTGATTACGCCAGCTCACATGCCTTTTGGCATCATTTGCCATTGTGATGGTTATGGATTGCAAGCAGTTCGCGTCCCAGAAGCATTGATGAGACAATCTTATGCATTAATGTTTTTAAAGACTATTTGAAAACCGCAGGCGATGGATTCGTGGAAACGTTTTAGTGCTATCCTTTGCACTCATCGTGATGCGTGTTACTTTCTATAGGATATCCTCAGTTTAGGCGTCGGCAATTTTTATGCTCTATCTAGACCAATCAGAGGTTTTCAAAAAGTTTAGACACAGGAAAACATGCAGACGAAACTTGACGACAAAAAAGTGAAACGCAAAACGTTAGGTCTCGAAGTACGACAAACATACGACACACAGAAAGCTCATATGCTAATGGGAAACATATCAATCGCAGTCCTAAACATAAGTGAGAAGAGTCAAACAACCAATACAAGAATGAACTGAAATAACAAATGTACTCAATTAGTACTGAGATCCAATAATCCTGATAAGAAGCGGTACTCTTGATGTCAGCTTTAATGAATCAGGTTAGGTTAAAAATCTGGTCTTGATGCTCAATAAATAACTGGAACTATCGTTCTAACATAGTACTTTTAAATAGCGCTCAAAATTTCCTCCTAACACATCCAAAATATGGATGAAGAAATACGCGAAACGCACGAATAGTTTGTTTTCATCAAAAAATACTTTAGCTAATTGTCTTTTCCACCAGTTGAAGTTTTACCTCACCAACATTGCCACAACTCAAGGTTGTTTGTTCGCAGTTGTTCAAATGGTAAGACACAAGGTGTTTGTTTATGCTACAAATATAGTTGTCCTTAAGATGTCTGTTTATCGTGAATTCAAATTACTACTTTCTTAACAAAAAAGCACGTTAAAGAATTTTTCTCTGTTCCTTAGCTACAGACTTTCAACTCAAGTGTAATTCGTTTATGTTCATTTGAAAGTCCATACTGTAGCTTAATTCTTCTTAATAAAATTTTGAGGTTTATGTATCTAAGCTTTGTAGTAATATTATAAGCTCACGAAGCTATAAATGCTGGAGGGTTTGAGTGATTGGTAAGATTACTTCGTGCTGCCGACGGAGCATAATTTACTATGATGATTTGGAAAACGTCAGTTCTCCAATGAAATGACTCGTCGTATATACGTGGTGCTTTGTATTGAGGATATTGGTAATTTGTTTGTTTGGTCTGAGAGCATTTAAAATGTCCTGGAGCTCGGCATTCACTAAATTATTCGTTTTGGTGGAAGTTAGTAATTACTTGCCAATAAGATACATATCATTCCAGTTTCTTCGTTTTGAAAAGTGTGGGAGTAACAACTTGCAACGATACACTCAATTTAACAGGTTCACAATATCAGCTTACTTTCATGCTACTTTATAACTTGACGTAGTCCATGTACGTGTAGTCAGCTTCCAATCGGTGTAAAAAACTTATCGGTATGTTGTAACATAAACCATGTAAATTCGATTGAGGCTTATGTGGTTCGATGCAACGCTGGTTTCGGTTTTCTTTTTGTTCAGATGGTAAGACCTAAATATTGTTTTAGTCAAATCAAATACAAGTGCTAGGTGAATCTAGTCAAAAACTATACTTATAGTACTGAGAGCGTAGAAAAGGCTTTCCTTTTTTCAACCCAATTTTCAACACAGATTATATAATGTGAGTAGCATTACAGATAATCAAAAACATAACGTATGTAATAGAATGTTCAGATTCATTTGCTTGCACATAGAAGTCTTACCGTTTAGCGGGTCTTTTACTACACTTAATCATTTTTACTTATACTACTACTATTAATAATAACACTAATGTTATTACTACTTCTATTACTATGACAATTATCTTGATAGTTGTGTAGTTGTACTAGTTTGGTGTGATATCCTAAACCGATGATTGTGTCGGTTTCTTTGTTGCATATGACTAATGAATGGCTGCCTAAAATGATGTTTAGCTATTGCTTGATAACTGATCAACCATAATGGTGATTTTTCTATCAGTCGTACAGCTTTGGTGATCTCAAAGTTATCATTGTGGTAGACATCTTGACGGGTTACTATTCTATTTCTGTCAAGATACTAGTCTTTTTTTGTAAGGTTTCAGTCGGAATGCCCTTGTAAATCAATTGATATTATTTACTTATTGTGTAGCACTATATTAAAAATCATTTATAGCGTAAATACAACTAACGTTTATTAAGTAAAGATATTCTTAGTAAAAGATATAACCTTGTCTAGTGCACATATTGGAAATTGTGATTTACTGTTATGGCGCTGTAAAACATCTAAAGACAGTTGATTCTCGGTATTGTTTATTAAAATGGCTAAATTAGTATTTTATACGTACCTAATGCTTAGAACTGATGCGTTACCTTGTACAACTTAGACCAGAATATCACACTGCATTATTCTGTTAGCATCACACTGGTATTAAATATTTTATGTCGGAGGAAATGGTGTGTCTTAGTCATCTAAATGCTCAGAAATGACTGGTTTATAGGAAGTTTGTAGCCAATACAACTTAATCTATTGTTTAAAAGAGGTTATAATGAGCAAAACCAAGCTTAGTTATTTAATTTCATTCGCTTCATTTTATACACCAACATAAGCTGAGCACAACAAAATATTTTAATAGTCGATGATATTATCTTTAATATTTTATTTTATTTAAACAAATATTTGTACAAAGGGGCACCAGATATATATGCGCCGCACAAATCTCACTCGATTTGTGTGAGGGCTGTGATACTGCTCAGGTGCCCAAACTGAAGTAGGTGGTTTTCTTAGGGAGTCAAACCCCGAGCCTTTGACCTAAAGGTCTAATCCACAAGGCAGTGGAGCATCGTAAGGAGATGCAGTCCCATGGTAGCCAGTAATCAACGATTGATTTATATGCCATTTGTTCTCTCATAATACTGGCGCCCATATACTCCATTGTTTTGTAATCAGGGTTTTCCAAATCCTCTAAGTGGACTTTCCATGTCCACCAACCCGGTTAAAGTGCCGGGCATTTGTGGGCAAAGTACCCACATCATGAGGCCTCGCCGAGATCATGAATTATCTTTAAACAAGATGGGCACACAAAAGCTTTCGAAACAAGCTAGTAGACTGAAAGGCAATCAACTATATGGATTAGTTTGACTGGTTTTCAGTCATTTCTTATTCGCCTGGTATGTAACCATAAGATCTTTAGGAGAGGAATCCAACCCACCTACTCGACTAACCAAACTGGACAAAATGCATATATCAGTTGGCCAGTTGGTCATTATCAATGTATAGGATAGCATAAATGTACCTCATCTCAAATGTCCCACCTTGTTAGCACAAGGAGATGAAATTAGCAAGATGAATTACAAAAAAGTTAATATTATAGTGTTATCAATTGTATTAAAGAATACTAGACATTGAGAATTCGAATATAAAAGAAGGAATGAAATGGTACGTATAATGATGAATTGAAATTCAACGTCTACAGATAAAATAAAATATGAATACATTTGAGTCACTACTAACTATTTCGAGCCATCACGCCGAACTTCACTAAATCCGGTGGTCCTCGCCTACCAACGCACTTCAGTCTATTAGTAATTGAATCCGTGGACTAATTAAAAGAACGCTATGTCGTCCAAAAAGAAATCATGAATTGTATTCATATTTACTGGAAAGCTAATTGATTCAAGATTTTGGTCTTTTACTGCCCCAGGTTTTGCAAACAGTGTCCATGGAAGAATCTGACGGATTATAGTTTCAATTGATATCTTTTATACATATTTTGAAACTACTGTGTACACACATTTCAAGACTATCTTGTATCATTTCCCTAAAAAACAATAAAGAGTTCATGCGATTCAATCAGTGCTGACTTTACAAACCCCACTTATTAATATCCTAATTCTAATGAACTGAAATTAGCTTAAAAGGGACACAAATTAACAGTTGAGAAATAAGTGATAAGTAAGATAAGTGGTTAACATGTCCACACATTTGTAGTAGGTTCTGACAGACATCATGTGAAATCTTTAGTCACTGATTTTTAATTCAAGAAATCTGATCCATAACTTTACGCTCCTCAAACCATTTGCCGTTTTCATGGACTTCCATCAATTCTCGATACGTATTTACTAAGGTTGTTTTGGACTTATTAATATTCTAGTCTATGTTATGCGTTGAAATATCCTCTGTTTTAGCGTTGATAATGCGTTTTCAAGTCACAATAAGGTTGACATTTACAACCTGATGAGTTCGTGTGCTATGCTAATATTTCATAACCCCAACTTTGATTCAATGAATTAGCCTTCTATCCTCTTCTCCGCTGCTCAACTAACTACAGTAAAAAGTTTAGTTAGGTACTGTAAGGTTTGTTGATCACAACAACAGTATAATTAAAAATACATTTCGGTTAGCTGACCATATATCAGTTGCAATGCTTAGATTGTATGCAATGGATATTTGTCACTAAGCATAAATAATGTTAAAAATATGTTAAAGGTCCATAAGCAGAGTTCACGCTGAATAATTTCATGTAACGGAAATTCATACCAATCAATGGAGACTTTTTTTCTCATGAGATGTACTTCGGGTTTTCATATCCACAATACAACCACACTGATTTTCCACATTTACAATAGAATATATATGTTTGCAAGGGTTTCGATAAAGTGTTCGAAAGGTTCCCATACTCTTCATTGTCATTGTAATAACTCGAATTTTATTCGCTGAATCGAGATTTTTTTTTAATCTGATGGTGTTGGTATCTTTTAAACATATTTAATTTACCTGACGGGTTCTAATTTCAATCGAAGTCAGTTTGCAATTGATTACCTGTATACAGATTCATCTATCATATTGTCAATTATGTGCTAACCATTGATATTATTCAACTACTGTTTACAACAAAAAAAGCAGAGTGACTACACAAATACTGTGTTCGGTAATCTGAAGTTTGTAACTGTATTTTAATCTGTTTGAGGCACAGTATTTCATTTGGGGGTCTAAAGGATAACCTAAATCGTTATTTCGGGGATATAAGTGTACCGCTTAAAGTCATTTACAGTATGACATACATTTACCCTTACTTCTTGTAAACTTTGAGTATCTAAACATATTGTCTACCTTAACTTACATTATTCTTCTAATATGATTATTACTGTTATTGTCGTTAGTTTTCTTGGATTTCTATCATGTGGTTTATTTCTCCAAGTTATTGCAAAGAGTAATGCAATTTCTATCTATCTATATGTCTGCCTGTTTATGTTTGTCAGAAGTTTTCAAACAGAGACTAAATGGTGAAAAGACAAGTACCTAAACCGTAAAGGTATACCTGAGAAACACAAAATAAGTAATTAGTACAGGGTTTTGTAAAGACTTTTGAATATTATTGAGACCTCGAACCGACCCAAGTTTGTAAACCATTAAAAATACAGAAACAATAGATAACCGTATTGTTCTAGTATGAGGCTCCTCAGGGGTCCCCATTCATGGTCCTAGCGGAGAAAAAACCTTTCGGTATTGCACACCAAGAAGTCGCATACTAGGGCATAACAGATGTTCATTGTTTCAATATTCTCAATAGTTGTCTATTTTTATTTATTTATTTATTTGAACACATAAATATTGGTACAAATGGGCGCCAGATACATATGCGCCACACAAATCTCATTTGATTTGTGTGAGGGCCGT
This sequence comes from Schistosoma mansoni, assembly GCF_000237925.1. Classification (NCBI taxonomy): domain Eukaryota; kingdom Metazoa; phylum Platyhelminthes; class Trematoda; order Strigeidida; family Schistosomatidae; genus Schistosoma; species Schistosoma mansoni. Next base: position 821,071 of record NC_031495.1, read on the forward strand.
GATACTGCCCAGGTGCCCAGATGGAAGCAGGTGGTTTTTTTAGGGGGTCACACTCGGAGCCTTTGACCTGAAGGTCTAGTCCATAAGGCAGTGGAGCATCTTAAGGCGATGCAGTCCCATGGTAGCCGGTGACCAACGATTGATTCATACACCATTTGTTCCATCAGGATACTAGAGCCAGCCCATGTGCACCATTGGTTTGGAATGAGGGTTTTCCAACTCCCCTAGGTGGACTGTCCATATCCACCAACCCGGTTAAAGCGCCGAACATTCGCTTCCTTCTCTCTCAACACCCTAGGTGCGAGAAGGCAGTGAGTAGGACTTTTGTGGCAGTGGTTGTATACGCGTGGCCATGAGAGAGAATTTGGAGAGGGAGAGCTGACTCTCCCCACTCTCGGCTGTACCAGGGCATTTGGGGGCCAATAGTTGTCTAGTTTTCATTAATTCCTTATATCAGTAATAAGATAACTTGCTTTTTTTAAGTAGTAATACTTCATTACTATTCATTTCTTTATAGTTTCAATACGACCTCTTCAATAGTAAAAGTGTACAGGTCGTCAATTTAAAAGCATAAACTTACAATTAATAAAGTCAGCTTCTTTTTATCAATACCATAACGATTAATAACTGACTTCTAGCGTCATGTACATACACTGCACACACACCCATACATACACATATTATCTATATCACTTATTAAAGTATTACTCTTTATTCTATTTGACCTTAAACCAAGTGATTATTATGGATTAGTTTAGATTATTTTCTCTTTTTTGTTGTTGTTGTCAATGAGTTTAAATAGTTTCTATGTTATTTAATCAAGATTAGTTTCTATAGTTCTACTCATTTTTAAAAGTAGTCGGGCATCTACTGTTATGCACTTGAAATGATATAAAAAGTAGTAAGTTATCGTTTTCATGTCTCGCTTTCTTTAAACAAAAAAAACACTTGTGTACCGTAGATAATATATATAAGTAAACATGTTTAGTGTTCCATTCTTAATTACTGGTAACATGTTAAGTAATAATTAATATGTATTGAATATTGTTAAATGGTATGTGATGGAGACTATAGATTATTTTATTTATTTATTATTAATTGATTAATTTCTGTTATGAAATCAAACTTAGCTCTTTGAAGTAACATGAATTCCTTACTTACTTATCACTATTACTCCTCGCGGAGGATCGTAGGCCGCCCACCAGCACTTTTTATCTAACCTTGTCCTGGACAATCCTTTCCAGTTGATGTTCATCCTTTCCATATTTGCTTGTATTTTCTGACGTAATGTGTTCTTTGGCCTTCCTCTTTTCTGGTTTCCTTTAGGATTCCAAGTTAGGGCTTGCCTCGTGATGCAGTTTGGTGATTTTCTGAATGTTTATCCTATCCATTTCTATCGTCTTTCCCTTACTTCCTCTTCATCTGGGAGCTGATTTGTTCTCTCACACAGCAGGCTGTTGTTGATGGTATCTGGTCAATGGATGTTGGGTATCTTGCATAGACAACTATTTATAAATACTTGTACCTTTTTAAAGATGGTTGTAGTAGTTCTTCACGTTTCAGCTCCATACAGTAGGACTGTTTTGACGTTCGTATTGAATATTCTGAATGCCTAACTTATAAATACTACTATATGTTTAACCGTAATTCTTTTTTTTTAAATTGGTGTTTCATGTCATATAATAGGTAGTAAATGGTTGTACTGTTATTTTACGATCATCATTAACTAATTCCATGTAGATTTATTTGAACTAGAAAGTCAAGAGTGGCTAAACTGAGACTTTCCATCAGTTCATAAGGTAATCGACCATTGAATTAAGTCATGTTGTTAGATACTATCTACTTGGTTGTGATTCTTAAGATAATCATGACCAGTGGCTAAATACGTTGGAAAATTTGATTTTAAAATAGATAGCAGTGATATAGGTTCATTCACTTCTTGACTTAATTTAAGTTATGAGTCCCGATATCCTTTTATGTATACCTTTTTGTTCTATGTTTATTAACTTACTTACTCCTGTTACTCCCAATGAAGCATAGGACGCCAACCAGCATTCTCCAACCCACTCTGTCCTGGGCCTTCCTTTCTAGTTCTATCCAATTTTTGTTCATTCTTCTCATGTCTGTCTCCATTTCTCGACGTAATGTGTTCTTTGGTTTTCCTCTTTTCCTTTGTATTTTTATTAAACTGTATCCTAAATGTTTAGTCTTGTTCTCATTTCTACTACTACAAGATTTTAATGTCGTTAGGCTAATATGGTCTAGTTCTTTAAGCCAACGGAGATTTGTTTCAGGCTCTATGTTAATTACAACTGACTTACACTAACTCACTTATTCTGTTTTCATTTACTACTGTCATTATGGTAAGCAAACATGGATAGTAGCTAGCAATGGAATCCAGTTTAACGCGCGTTTCGTCCTATTTGTGACTCGTCAGCTGGATGTACTTGCATCTCAGAGTTGATGTTCACTCTGGGACTCCAACCCAGTACCTTTCGCTTCAAACGCCATCGCGTTATCCACTCGGCCACTGAGTCTTGATAGCCACTTGCTTATGCGATGGGGTGAAGTTTAGATTCATTTAGTATTGTTTGTTTGAATCTTCTCATCGATGTGTTAGGACTGCAACTGGTCAGTCTGTAATTATGTTACACTATGAGAATAGTTCACTTACTCAAATAATGATCGATTAGTGTTTTTTGATCTGTGAGATTTCTAAAATCGAGTTTCACATTCAACACCACTTGTAAACCATATAAACCATACAGTGGTTCTATATTTATGAACTTTAATTTATTGAACAATGAACATTCATCAATTATGTAGTTCTATTGAATAACAGTGTTATCAAAATAATCGTTCAGTTTCGGTTTTTTCTTAGCGGTTTAAATCAATTAGTGATGAAATGTGTTATCGTGATTTCCAGTGATTGAGGTCCAGATCTTGGACTAAATTCATATTCCCGTTGACTTAGAGATACGTTTTGTCAATCATTAAGTCAACTTATTTCTTCTAGACTGACATATTATGATTAATTCTTGAAAGTACTTGATCTATAGCTTCGGTATTATATACGATCTATCTTTTATATATTACCACCACTAAATTAACTACTCCTATGAATCTGGTGTTCATCTTGTTGTGCTAACGAGGTATGGCAACTTGGGTCGATGCATATATGTGCCTGGTCCTACGTTGTAACTGATTGACTGACTGATAGCTTCGGTATAGAAAATTGTTAATTTACGAATTATGAATTTCAACTTCCCGTCGAAAGCCAGAGAGCGCTGGGGTGGTGACTTGTTATACTCTGCTATTCGTCAGTAGTGGGTACTTGTGGTCCCGCTAAGGACTGAGCCCAGGACTTTTAAGTTTTGAAGCTCATTGCTCACACTAGGGTGAAACAACTGTCCATTGCTCCGTGATTTTCATTGGTATCCCAGTTGAGATCAATCTGTGACAAATACTACCTACAATTTAAACTAATCTCCACAATACTTCAATTAAATCTTATTTTAGTCTAATGACAAAACCGAAGTTATATATGTACATAATCATCTCGCAACGTGTTATGCATTTTCGAAGTATGTAGCGTAATTAAACATGAGTTTTATGGCTCAAGTCATTGAAAGCTGATCTTATTGTATATATCATATAATGACATCGATAATTGTTGTTTACGAAATTGAGAGGATGAAAAGCAAATGTCAGGCGCTTTAACTGGGTTGATGGACACGGAAAGTTCACCTAGGGGAGTTGGAAAACCCTCATTCCAAACCAATAGTGCACATGAGCTCTGGGATCCTGATGGAACAAATGGCGTATAAATCAATCACAGGCTACAATTGGACTACATCTCACGATGCTCTACTGCTTTGTGGATCAGACCTTTAGGTCAAAGGCTCCGGGTGTGGCCCCCTAAGAAAACCACCTGTTTCGTTTTAGGCACCCGGGCAGTATCACGGCCCTCACACAAATCAAATGAGATTTGTGTGGCGCATATATACATCGATAATTGAAGTTAACTAGAACTTTTTTAAATTTGTCTAAAGCTATGATAACTATTATTTCATTTATAAATCTGACTGGCAATAATTTTTAGGTCGGAGTAGAATTTCATCTAAATAGTATCGAAAGTTATATCACGAATTGATTTCAGTTAGACCACCATTAAAACTTAGAAGTACTAGATAGCTATTTTTTTTATAGTATGGGACTCATCAACAATGCTTATCCGCGACTCTACGTCTGGGAATCGGTTCAATGGCCTTCGGTCTCTCACTAGAATGCTCACTCTCTAGACACTTGAGCCGACATCCAGCGGTGTCAGTATCTAATTTACATCAATTTAAATAACATGAAACTATTATATGTGGGTAATAATCAATCATAGTGTCACCGGTGTATTGATTCTTTGTCTTCTCTTCGATCGTGGACTTTAAGTTCATAACTTTTATGATGAGAATCCATTCGTTCTTTTCAAATCATATTGTCTATGCTTAGTGTTTCTTATCATGTCTGACACTGTTACTACTACTACTACTACTACTACTTTGAGATTTGTCCTGATAATTCGAACTGTCGGTGCTGATATGAAGTGATACTTTGAACAAATGCACAAATATGACAGGTTGTACATTGCTTATAGCTAACTGAATGCTTCTTAGACTGTAGATCATTTTATCGGACAACTTTTAGTGAATAGGCTCGTCAAATCTATGGATTATCTTATAAATGTAAAATATTAGACTCAGTTGTAATGATGGTGTTCAACATTTTTCTTCTAAAACAGTATTTCTTGAATACTGAGACCATTTGTTGTATTCTCATGCGTAGTTTTTATTCATTTGTCTTTTATTTATTTCTTATTTATTTATTTGGACATATAAATATTGGTACAAAGTGGCACCAGACATATATGCGCCGCACAAATCTCATTCGATTTGTGTGAGGGATGTGATACTGCTTAGGTGCCCAAACTGAAGTAGGTGGTTTTCTTAGGGAGCCAAACCCCGAGCCTTTGACCTAAAGGTCTGATCCATAAGGCAGTGGAGCATCGTGAGGAAATGCAGTCCCATGGTAGCCAGTGATCAACGATTGATTTATATGCCATTTGTTCCCTCAGGATACTGTAGCCCATGTTCACCACTGGTTTTGTATCAGAGTTTTCCAACTCCTCTAGATGAACTTTCCATGTCCACCAACCCGGTTAAAGTGACGGGCATACGTTTTTCGTCCTCTCATTTTCGTAGAAAACACCCCTGCCACGAAAAGGCAGCGATTCGGACTTCCCTGACAGAGGCTTTATACTCGTTGCCATGTGAGAGCATTTCGAGAGAGAGAGCGGACTCTCCCCACTCTCGGCTGTACCAGGGTATTTGGGGGGCGACTTTTATTTATAAATGGTTAAATTTCTTTAGCCAAAGACTTCACTAAGTATACTACTCACAATGAAAACAAGAGTTTAGATAATTTAACTCTTTATGGACAACCGAAATAGCACATTTAAAAAGTAGTTATGTAATGAATATCACAGTTGTTGAAATAACATCCGTGAGTACAATTCAAACTTAAGTCTTTCAAATACTCATATTCATCGAGTTCATTGATCATTGACCTTGTTGTTAAACATCAAAGAAGCACGATTTGTAGATTAAATGACGTGTTTTTTTCTTCTCATCAACTTCCTATCATCATCCAGTCTTCATTCCAGCAAAGTAAATAGCTTAACATAGTAATGATGTTTTAATCATATTGATCAAGAAAATCGGTTCAACATTAAGAATTAATCTCCAGTAATCTATAGAGATAATTCAAAGCTTGCTTAGCTGACTGTGATATTTAATGACACCATTCGGGTATTTTTAAAGGATTAATTTCTTCATATAAATATGATGGTCTTATTGATAACTTCTAATAACCTGAAAATTTATATGAAACTGAATTCATTATTGGCTGAAATATTTCACTGACACTGTTTCTGACTGACAATAAGTAATATGGACTGGTATCAAACTGGGAGGATTAGTTCTTTCAGTTTATTGACATTGTGTTGATGGTTTAATGGTCATATCATTTAGCTTCCAACAATCCTTTGTTTCAATTTGAACTCTTGCTTTATCTTCTTCGGTTTGTACAGTATTATTATCCCCTGGCTAAGTTGTAATTCAAATTCAAGTAGTTAAGTCCATATTCACAACCGAGTTATATTAATATTGTTGAACTTATCCGCAACGTTTTCTATACCCAGTAGGTGTATCATACTCAGCACTTTCAGTAATCCTCCAACTAGGGAATAAATGCTACATATTCAAGTGTAGTTTTCATGAAATATTTCAAGTTATTTGCCCTTATATCTGTTATGAACACATTCAGTGTAATATTACCCAATATACCAAATGATAAACAAACATAATATAATTAAAATCTTCATTGGAAATGAAGCTCTAATATAGCAACACTCATCTTCTAAATAGCTAACAGTTCTGGGTACAACACATACACATACATTGAATATTAAAAGCTTCTAAAATAATCTCAGTTTATTAACATTCATTAATCATTTATTCGTTACTAACTGTCCATAATAGAACTTAATATGGGCCCCCAAATGCTCTGGTACGGCCGAGAGTGGGGAGAGTCAGCTCTCCCTCTCGAAATGCTCTCATACGGCCACGCGTATCTAGCCTCTGCCACGGAAGTCCTACTCACTGCCTTCTCACACTAGGGGTGTTGTTTACGAAATTGAGAGGACGAAAAGCGAATGTCCGACATGGAGGATCCACCTAGGAGAGTTGAAAAACCCTCATTCCTAACCAATGGTGCACATGGGCTGGCTCTAGTATCCTGAGGGAGCAAATGGCGTATGAATCAATCGTTGGTCACCGGCTACCATGGGACTGCATTTCCTTACGATGCTCCACTGCCTTGTGGACCAGACCTTTAGGTCAAAGGCTCCGAGTGTGGTCCCCTAAGAAAACCACGTGCTTCAGTCTGGGCACCTGGGCAGTATCACAGCCCTCACACAATAATTACTCCTTTTTCCCTTCTTTTTTAAATTCCAGGATAAAAAGTTGGTTGATAATTATGTCAAACATGCTACTACCCATAATCGAGTAAGTATTTTTCTTAATAATCATTTAAAAGATGATACTAATTTAATACAGATTTCATTGAAGTTAACATTTATATATAATTTTTCATGGTTGAAATCATGAGTCAATTGAAGCTAGACCATCATGCAAAATCTGGAAGCACTGGATTCGAATCTAGCAAGGCGGGATCGTGGATGCGTACTGCTGAGGAGTCCCATAATAAAACGAAACGGCCGTCCAATGCTTCCAGATTTTCCATGGTGGTCTAGCTTCAAGTGACTCATGATTTAAACCATGAAAAATACTGAAATCTCCACGAAACCCCTTCTGATTTACTTATAACAACAACTTAATTTGTAATAGTGTTTAGTAATTGTTTAAAGAATAGATCAAGTCATCAACCTATACGTACGTTTTCTTTCTAAAAGAGGGCTACTACTTGACTGTTCAAATGTTCAGTAGATTAAAGAGAGTTCAAACGTATTAGATTCATTTGATATTGTTTGCTTGAATCTTTTCATTGATGTTTAGCATTGTAATTGATCAGTCTCTTATTAGCATATGTCCCCTCTGCGCGGATTGCCTTAATTTACAAGCAAGTAGCTATCAGAACTCAGTACGTAAGAAGATAACGCAATGGTGTTTGAAGTGAACAGTATTGGGTTCGAGTCCACGAGCGAACATTAACTTTAGGATGTAGGTACATCCAGCTGACAAGTCCTAAATAGGATGAAACGCGCGTTAAACTGGATTCCACTGCCAGCCACTATCCATCTTTGCTTACAATATTAAGAATTATTTTAACGTAATTATATATCTCTTCTATATATATTACTTTGCGCTTGCTATCTAGCTTGGATCAACAGAACAGAAAGTGAGTTTTTTTTAATTTCTCAATTTAATAATATTTATTTACATGTTATTTCATGGACTCTGACTGTTTTACACTTGGTTAACCTTCAATAGGTCTTGGAAGAAGAACAATGTTGGAGAGAAATAAAACGTCGTCATAAAAGATCAAATGAATCTCGTGATAGATCACCTGAATCAAATTGTGCTCAATCAGAACAAGCACTAGATGCTTATGAACGTGCACTTCGTACAGAAGCTAAACGTAGTGTAGAATTACTTTCTACCCGTACATTACCAAGTGCTGCTGGTGGACAAAATGCTAAAGAGTTTTGGCGAACACTTGCTCGTCGACATTGTGACACTGGTCGTTGGGGTCATGATGGTTGGGATGAATTACAAAAAGAAGGTCCTATCCCATTTAAACGTTCTGAAAGTATCGATGATATGAAATCAAAATCAGTTACACCAAGTATAACACCTAAACTACCATATCAACATACAGTTGACAAGTTGAAAGAACAAGAAGCAGTGACGAAATCAAAAAAGAAAACTAAACATAAATTATCCGAATCAAAATCAAAGCAAAAACATGCTAAAAAGCGTAAAGCTAAATTGAAAAAAGTTAAAAAGCATAAGAAAACTGATAAGAAGAAGAAGAAAAATAAGAAGAAAAGTAAAGTGACTAAACGACGACCACCAACTCCTTCATCGTCATCATCATCATCATCATCTTCAACATCCTCTTCTTCATCTTCATCGTCACCTCCTTCACCAGCTCCTTCATCATCCACTTCTTCGTCGTCTTGCTCCGCGTCATCAAGCTCTATTGGAACAGATGATGAAATAGAATGGCAAGAATTAAAAGTGAAATAATAATAATAATGATTGTAATAGAGAAAATGCAATCCCTTTTCTTTTTTATTACAGTGCATTTTGTAAATTAACTGATAGTAATGATGTTATAGATCAAAGTATCTAACTTAAAAACTTCAGAATTTCTTCCCTTTCCTTCCCTATACTTGATATTTTGTCATTGTTATATGCTTTCTTTTACTTTCTTGGTCGTCAACGGTGATTTACTGTAAACATCACATGGTATTCAACCAGAAGGTTGAAGGTTACGACTACACCATACCTAATTCGGTTTGAACAGCTATGTTAGCAACTTGATGCCTTACACGAACTCCAAAGTGAATATATGAAGTTGTACTATAATGTAGATCTGTAATCATTATGAATTATGGTCTTTATTTGGTTGATGGAATGAAATTTCCCCCCCTTCTATCTATGTATTTTGTTACACTTCTGTGTATGTGTTGAATAGGGTATTTTACTTAAGAAAAATTGTATGTTTTTTACTGTCCTTTTTTTATAAAATGCTATAATAATAATAAAATGGTGTATATAAGAATGTTTAAAGTTTTCACTATTGATTAATCACTGGGTAGTGATCAAAGTCATGCGTGTCAAGTCCTTCTTAGTGCTGATCGATTGCTATCGATCAAGTTGCAATGTGGTCATCAGTGTAGGTGACTCGACATTGTGTGCACTATGTTGAGATAAGATCGTGGGTGGAGGTGGTCAACAGGAAACCCTGGACTTGGGTTTCGTGCTACATGGCACTCGTCAGCAAGGTGTACTTGTAATCTTGAGGGAACTGGTGCTCCCTGACGGATTTGATCCCGTGTCACTCAGATTCACAGTCAGAGACGTTAGCACTGAGTTATTCGAGCCGAGACCAACCTCCTGTAGGACTGAGATGTAATCACCACTGATTGATCATCATCCACCTGATC
>NC_031495.1:831012-893370 GCF_000237925.1 Schistosoma mansoni
CCAACCTCCTGTAGGACTGAGATGTAATCACAATTGATTGATCACCATCCAGCGATCCGAATGGCTCAGTGGTAACGTCTCTGACTGTGAAGCTGAGTGACACGGGATCGAATCCGTTAGAGAGCATCAGTTCCCTCAAGATTACATGTACACCTTGCTGACGAGTGCCAAGTAGCACGAAAACCGGGTCCAGGGTTTCCTGTTGACCACCTCCAACCACGATGTTTGAAGTTTTATTGAGAAATCGTATACTTTTATATCGTTGAGATCATGAGTCATTTGAAGCTAGACCAACATGGAAAACCTGGAAGCACTGGACGGCCGTTTCGTCCTACTGTGGGACTCCTCAGCAATGCGCATCCACGATCCCGCTTCGTGAGATTTGAACTCAGGACCTATCAGTTTCGCGTTCGAGCGCTTAACCTATAGACCACTGAGCCTTCATCCAACGGTGTTAATGTCTAACTTCAACTAATCTACGAAATTGAGTGGCACATCCATAATTGTCTCCAGTGAGTTACTATCTCACAACAGACCTGGTTGAACTTCACTAGTCACTACTTCTCACTAGAACTCCAGGAAATACCTCTTGAAGCAAGTCACTAGTGAACATATGATTATTACTAGAAGGACGTTTTGTGGATATTTCAGTAGGCTCAGTGGTCTAGAGGTTAAGCGCGAAACTTTTAGGTCCTGGGTCCGAATCTCGCTCGGGAGGCGGGGTCGTGGATGTGCACTGCTGTGGAGTCCCATGATAGGACGAAACGGTCGTCCAGTGCTTCCAGGTTTTCCATGATGATCTATCTTTAATTGACTCATGAATTCAACTATATAAAACTACTAAAATCTCCACAAAACCCTCTTCTGATAAAATCGTATACTGTTCATTAACCTTCAGTGTTCATTGAATTCTATCCATATCGTGTGAAAGAATCGACAGTAAGCTGATGTCATAGATTTTTATTTCATTGTGTTAGGGTCTATATCATTAGATTAATATTGATATACGTTATATTAATGATATGTGTCCAGTTGAATTTCACAGGGAATAAATGGTGACTCAAAGAGAGGCTTGGTTATAGGATCGGTTCAAGAAACATCCTGTCTATACGTGAAGTAATTTGGCATCTTCTTAGAAATCGTTGCGTTTAAAGTTGTTTGAATTAGCAAACAGCTTTTCAATAGGTTTGAGCTATGATCAACTACCTTGAAGGAATATGCCTTGCTGATGAGTGATACTGTGCACAAAACGGAAGTCCAAGGATTTGTTTTTGAATAATTTCAACTAAATAATACCAAACATAATGCGCTTAAGCTATCAGCTGCTTGTTATTATTCGAGACATGAAGCCTCTCTTCTAAAGAATTATGTCATACGCACCTAGCCTGCTACTTGCTAGGGGAAATCCAGAATGAGTAGAATGATTCTATTGACTAATCGAACCAAATATCTGCACAAGATCATTGATATTGTATATCCTTCAGATGATTAGACCGGACTCTTAAACAATAGCGTATTTCTCTTCCGTCTGATAGTTAAGCCAGATCTTGATTAATAATATTCGTTCATCAGGATTTCTTCCTTGCCATTCAGCCTTTAGCTGTTGTCTAATTTCCTTAGCTTATGACAAGTCTGGTGTTGTCAGTTCTTACTGTTGCACTGTTATCATCCAATATTATTCATTGGTCTGTGTACCGATTTTGGATAAAATATTGTATAAGAAGCATCCCTCTACGACTGTATTAGCTACTTGGACTCATATAAATCACAGTATCTTAACAGACAGCTAAAAAAACCGATAGATATTTTCAGAAAGCGTTTATCAGTTTATTGTTTTGCTTTCTCAGTTAACGTCATTATCCTCTTCGAGAACTTCAGGATTTCTTGTGTGAGGTAGATTTGTTTTAGTTGAAAACGTGGACGAATAGAAGTCAACGTTCTCTCCTGAAGACATAAGCGCGGTGCTAAATCTGAAGGTCCTGTGTTCGATCAGTATATTCTGCTAAGTGGTTTTATACGAAGATGAAACATGCTTAGTGATTTCCGATTCTTAGCGGTTATGTAATTAAAGTCGATCTGTAATGTTAACTATGCAGTGAGCAGCCTCCAAAACTCATTCTAAGAGACGTACCAATCCATTAATAAATTTAGTTTTAGCATGAAACCAGTTGACTACTAACTGAATTTCAAATGGCGTATCATGATTCTTTATTTAGTGTTTTAATTCTATCATTTGATAGTTATATGTAAACACGAATCTCTGTTAAGTCCTTGTTTTTATCGACATCCTGATTTCGTGGTGTGAAATCTAACCCGTAGATGTATATATTATCTACAATGAGAGATTAAAAGAGAAAGATTGAGACAAACCAACTAAAGATAGACAAACATAACACTGATCACAACTCAATAATCAATTCATTATCAATATGAGGTTGTGATCGCTAATTTTTTGATTAAGATCATGAATCGATTGATCTTAAGCCACCATTGGGAACCTGGAAGCACTGGGGGGCAACTTTGTTCTAGTATGGGACGGTGTTAATGTTTAACTTTAATCCACGAAATTGCGCTACCATCTTCCATTGTCTGAGGTAGGTACCTATCTCTACCTGACACGAAAGAGCTCCACCGGTCACGGCCTCTCACTAGAACTCCGGGATTTCCCTCACGCAGCTAGGCATCAGTATGCGGGATTTTGGATGCGCACTGCCGAGAACTCCCGTACTAGGGCGAAACCTCTGTACAATGCTCTCAGGTTCTCAATGGTGGTCTAGCATCAATCAATTCATGATCTCAATCAAAAATCAGTTAATTGTATATAGCCATACATTGTATAGTTGATTAATGGTATTTTTGAAGTACGTTCTCAGATTACATAAGTAACCCATTTAAGGACAAATCTGTTCTCTACATTTTCCTCTAATATATATGGTTTTTAATGAAGCGATCATACGAGACAGGTTATAACAGTACCATTCAAATACATTTTAATACAATTTTAATAAGATCGAAAAAACATGATTTTTTTAGAAATAAAATGAATCTAATAGTTGAATTCATGAGTCGATTAGAGCGAGACTACCATGGAATACCCGGAAGCAGTGGAAGGCCGTTTCACCGTATTATGGGACGCCTCAACAATGCGCATCCACGATCTCGCTTAATGAACGCGAACCGAGGACCTATCGGTCTCGCGCCCGAACGCTTAATTTGTAGACCACTGAGCCGGCATACAACGGTGTTATTGTTTAACATCAATCAATTCACGAAATTGCCACCATCATTGTCGGCCGCCCAGTGCTTTCAGGTTTTCCATGGTGGTCTATCTTTAATTGAATTATGAATTCAACTATTAAATTGCCGAAATCTCCACAAAACCCCCTTCTGATAAAATGAATTCATCATTTCATAACTTCACACGCTGTTAGTGATGAAATGCTTAAGACTACAACGAACGATAGGATCTTAAGTGAAAGATTTTAAATACTTCAATTTATAAAATTAATACGAAAATTTTAAACAATGAAAAAGTCAGAAAAAAATAAGAGAGAAATGACAGATTTGTGGCTTAAACTGATGGATATTTATCCATGAACAGTGTAGGAAAGACGTTTCATAATACTTACATACTTACGCCTGTTAACCCTCATGAAGGAGCAAAGGCCACTCACTAGCAATCTCCATCCAACCCACGGCAATCCTTTCCAGTTCATCCCAGTTGCTGTTCATCTTTTTCATATCTGCTACTATTTCATGGAGTAATGTGTTATTCAGCCTTCCTCTTTTTTGCTTTCCTCCTGGATTCCAAGTTAGGGCTTGCCTCATGATGCAGTTTGATGATTTCCTCAATGTTCATCCCATTCACTTCCAACGTCTTTTCCTAATTTCCTTTTCAGCTGGAAGCTGTTTTGTCCTCCTCCACAGAAGGTTGCTGTTGATGATATCCGTCCAATGAATGTTGAGTATCTTGTGTAGACAACTATTTATAAATACAATGGAGAGCTTGGATGCAACCAGAAGATTTGGACTTCGCAGATGACCTGACCGTTCTATCTCACACACACGAGCAAGTGAAGATGAAAACAATTAGTGTAGCAGCAGCCTCTGCATCAATAGGCCTCAGTATACACAAAGGAAAATGTAAGATCCTCAAATACAACATGGAGAACACCAACACAATAACACTTGATGGCGAAACCCTGGAAGATGTGGAATCTTTCACGTATCTGGGTAGCATCACCGATGAACGAGAAGGATTTGATGCAGACGTAAAGATGAGGATTGGCAAAGCAAAGGCTATATTCCTATAATTGAAGAATATATGGAACTCAAAACAACTGTCAACAAATATCAAATTCACAATCATCAATACGAACGTTAAAACAGCTCTACTGTATGGAGCTGAAACTTGCAGAACTACAACAACCATCATCAAAATGGTGCAAGTATTAATAAACAATTCTCTATGTAAGATACTGAATGTCTGTTGGTCAGATACCGTCAGCAACAGCCTACTGTGAGAGAGAACAAACTAGATTTCAGCTGAAGAGGAGATTAGTAAACGATGTTGGAAGTGAATGGGATGAACATTGAGGAAACCATCAAACTGCATCACTAGGCAAGCCCTAACTAGGAATCCTGAAGGGAAGCGGAAAATAGGAAGGCTGAATAACACACTCTGTCGGGAATTGCAATCAGATATGAAAAGAATGAATAGAAACTGTGAAGAAGTGTGAAGTATTGCAGAGGATAGAGTTTGATGGAGAATGTTGGTGAGCGGCCTATACTCCCTCATAAGGTTTAACAGGCGTACAAAAAATACATTGATTGCAAATTACCATCATTTGGCCTTCATATTCTCTATGATTCTTCTAATTTACAATTTCTTTGTTTCAGCTTCTTTTTTTTTCTTCAAATCGACTTTTATAGCCTTCTGCTCTTATATATTTCCTCTTCTGATTGTTGTTACATACTACTTTTATCGACAGATATAAGTAACATACAGTACCACAGTATCATTCTAAACAAGAAATTCCAAAGAATACATAAATGTAAAATCATAGGGGGTTTTGTGGAGATTTTAGCAATTTTCGTAGTTGAAATCATGAGTTAATTGAAGCTAGACCACCATCGAAAACCTGGAAGCACTGAACGACCGTTTCGTCCTACTATGGGACTTCTCAGCAGTGCGCATCCACGATCTAGCACTCGCGAGATTCAGTGAGTCGATGTCTCTACAACAGACTTGGTAGAACTCCACTGGCCACTGCTTCCCACTAGAACCCAAGGAAATATCTCTGAAGACAATTAGTGAACGATCGCTCAAATTCGTGGATTGGTTGAAGTTAGACATTAACACCATCGGATGCCGACTCAGTGGTCCATCGGTTAAGGGCTCTGGCTCGAGACTGTTAGGTCCTGGATTCGAATCTCGCTCGCGAGTCAGGATCGTGGATGCGCACTGTTGAGGAGTCCCATAATAGGACTAAATGGACGTCCAGTGCTTCCAGGTTTTTGATGGTGGTCTAGCTTCAATTGATTCATGATTTCAACTATGAAAATAAATGTAAAAATTTGATCAATCAGTATATAATGAATTTGAACTAATTCTATGACCATAACCAAGGTCAATGAATATGCTCACTTCATCACGTATACACACAGATACGTACAGCTAAATATCAAAAGTATGTTTACATAAGATTTTCAAGATAAGATAGATACTACTAATAATAATGATAACTAGACAGAACTATTCATTAAATGAATAGACTACGTGTTATGTTCATCAATTAGCATTCAAATATAGGTCATTTATGTGAATGTGTATATTGATAAAGTATTCAAAGAAGAATACGAAACCTTTTGTGTGTTCTACAAAAACTAAAATGAAACAATACAACCAAATTACACTCTTTCGATGTTGAGGTATTCATTCTATTGTTTGATTCTATTCTGTGTAGCACCAACCTCAGCAGCAGTAGGTCTCAATATAAACAAAGAGAAAAGCAAGACTCTCCGATACAATACAACATGCATCAATCGAATTACACTTGATGGAGAAGCTTTGGAGAATGTGGAAACCTTTATATATCAGGGCAGCATCATTGATGAACACGGTGGATCAGATGCAGATGTGAGAGCGAGGATCGGCAAAGCAAGAGCAGCATATTTACAACTGAAAAACATCTGGAAATCAAAACGATTGTCAACCAACACGAAGATCACAATTTTCAATACAAATGTCAAGACAGTTCTATTGTATGTGGCGGAGACGTGGAGAACTACGAAAGCCATCATCCAGAAGATACAAGTGTTTATTAACAGTTGTCGACGCAAGATACTTCGGATCCGATGGCCAGACACTATCAGCAACAAGTTATCGTGAGAGAGAACAAACCAGATTTCATCCGGCGGAGGAAAAAATCAGGAAGAAGCGCTTGAAGTGGATTGGGCACACTTTGAGGAAATCACCCAATCGCGTCACAAGACAATCCCTCACATGGAATCCTGAAGGCCAAAGGAGAAGAGGAAGACCAAAGAACACATTACGTCGAGAAATGGAGACAGATATGAGAAGAATGAACAAAAACTGGATAGAACTAGAAAAGAAGGCCCAGGACAGAGTGGGTTGGAGAATGCTGGTCGGCGGCCTATGCTCGATTGGGAGTAACAGGCGTAGGTAAGTAAGTAAGTATGATTTTGACATAAGTCAGTTTATCATACGTTAATGATTCTGAAACTTAATAGCTGAATTCACGAGTCGATTAAAGCTAGATCACCATGGAAAACCTAGAAGCGTTGTAAGGTCGTTTCATCCCAATGTAGGATTCTTCAGCAGTGCGCATCCACGACCTCGCCCACGGGTTTCGGACTCAATAGTTTCTGTCTCGCGAGCGAACGCTTAACCTGTAGGCCACTTAGCCAGTATCTAACGTTGTTAATGTTTAACCCTTTTCTGATTACATTCAACAATCATCTGTGGACTAAAGCATATAAGAATCAAGAACAGGTACACAAATAAAATCAATCATGAATGGAATAAATTTACAATCAATTGTAGTGAATGAGAACATAAGTGGGGAAAATGGAATGGATTTCAATAGAAAATTACAGAATTACTTAGTAAACTCTGTCAATACTTCATTTGCAGTGTCAATCAATCATTTAATCCATATCAGATAGAGATACGTATCTGCCTCAGTACAATGGAAGTTAGTCGCTCGATTTCTTGGATTGATTGAAGTTAAACATTAACACCGTTGGATGCCAGCTCAGTGGTCTATCGGTTAAGTGCTCTGGTGCGATACTGGTAGGTCCTGGGTTCGAATCTCGCGAGGGGGATCGTGAGTGCGCACTGCTGAATAGTCCCACAATAGGACGAAACGGCCATCCAGTGCTTCCAGGTATCCATGATGGTTTAGTTTCAACTGACTCATGATCTCAACTATATATAAGATCTAAGACTTCATTGTTCTTTTGTTCCTATGCACCAACCATCCTTTGTTTTCATTCTCTTGTTTTTGATGTTTTTTAACTTTCAATCTAATATTCTGTTAACTTAAAATGACTTATAAAGTATCAGTCTATAGAGTTGAATTTTATATGATTGATATAAACAATAGAATATATCTTAGGCTATATCGAGGCAATACGCATAGTATGCACCTAGGCCAATTAGAGACTGACGAGTTTCAGTCCTAAAAACATAAATGGGAAGATCCAAACAAACAATACTAAGTAAATTTCAACTTCACCCCATTGTACAAGCAAGTGACTATCAGAACTCAGTGGCCGAGTGGATAATGCGATGGCGTTTGAAGCGAAAGCTACTGGGTTCGAGTTCCAGAGTGAACATCAACTCTGAGATGCAATTACATTCAGCTGATGAGTCACGAATAGGACGAAACGCGCGTCAAACTGAAATCCACTGCTAGTCATTATCCATCTTTGCTTATAATATAATACACCCTAGTTTCTAAGATAATTAAGAAAAATCATACTTTATGTTTGTTTGTTTGTTTTTCTCAACTTTATACAAACAAACATGTTGAAACTTGAAAGTTAACAAGGTAGAAATTCCTTTTTCTAGAAGGCTTCTATTGAATATTGACGAAATTGATCTTTTGCAATAATAATAATTCACACTATAGATTTTTGTTGTTGTTGTTGGTGGTGGTGGTGGTGGTTTGATTAGTGAGTATATCATTTAAAAGAAGTCATTCTTTGAAATTAACTTGGAGAATTTCAATATTGATCATTGTTAATTAGCCGTAGATTTTGTTACTATGGCAACAAAATAAATTAAGTAGATATAGATTATTATTATTAGCTTGTGCAGCCTATGCTCCTTCAGGAGGGTTAACAGACGTTTTTATTTATTTAAACATAGATATTGGTACAAGGGGAAACCAGATATATATGCGCCACACAAATCTCACTCGATTTGTGTGAGGGCTGTGATACTGCTCAGGTGTCCAAACTGAAGCAGGTGGTTTTCTTAGGGGGCCACATCCGGAGTCTTTGACCTAAAGGTCTTATCCACAGGGCAGTGGAGCATCTTGAAGAGATGCAGTCCCATGGTAGCCGATGATCAACGATTGATTCACACGCCATTTGTTCCATATGCATCATTGGTTTGGAATCAGGGTTTTTCAACTCTCCTAGGTGGACCCTCCATGTCCACCAACCCAGTTAAGGCGCCGGACATTCGCTTTTCGTCCTCTCAATTTTGTAAACAACATCCCCGCCACGAAAAGGCAGTGAGTTGGACTTCACTGACAGAGGCGATATACGCGTGGTCATGTAATAGCGTTTCGAGAGGGAGAGCGGACTCTCTTCACTCTCGACCGTACCAGGATTTTCGGGGGCAGTTAAAAGGCGTAAGTAAGTAAGTGTTATTATCTTTATTCAATATTATATTTTCGGTACAATATAGAATTCTCAGCATAAAGTATTTCAACAAGTCTCCGTTTCTTATTTCTTGATCGATATTGACGATAAATATTGAGTGGTCACTAGTTAGAAGTTAGCAATTCTGTCCATTGACATCTGAATAATGTACATTCGTTTCGCTGAATATTACCTGTCAGCAAACACAATATCTCTGATTAGGTCTTTTGTAACCTTTACAGAGAAAGGTTGTACACTTTGCACAAACGCTCCTGGATTGAATTGTGCGATTAATAGCCATAATGATGTATTAAAACAAACAAGGAATCAGATAACTTGTTGAAATATCTAGATGGTAGGAACAGGTAGCCCAGATGTCTAAGTAGGCCGCCAACTATACGTAGTTTGAAAATATATTTACATTTTCATTTGTTAATGACATATTTCTCAAACGGTTTTTCATTATTATTGCTCATCATATCCTTTGTTAGCAACAATTATCATTGTCTCAATCTTCATCTTCTTCTTCATTATCTCCGTAAAGTATACTGATATAATTTACATTGCTTCTATGAAGTACTGTAGTCAACGAGAAGACAATTGGGAACAATCGAATGCATTTGACAACAATACAGTGAAGTACTTCATTTGTAAAATGTCAATCAATTATCCCAGATTTCGTTATTCTTTCGTTTCCATACACCAATCATTCTTTGTTCTTATTCTCTTCTTTTTGATCTTCTTAACCTATTGCCACCAAACATTTCAATTTCGATTAATGATACATACTACTTATATTTATCGACATCAGTAGTATACACTAAGTACTACTTCTTATTACTGAAAAGAATATTCTATAACTTGAGAATTACTGATGATATTCAGTGCAACATCATTCTGTTTCATTAAAGATTGTAATAACCATAAAGATAACTATTAAGGTTAATAAACGGCTTTATTTTATTTTAATCCATTTATAGTTGAATTCATGAGTCAGTTGAAGCTAGACCACCATGGAAAACCTTGAAGAATTGGATGGCTGTTTCATGCTATTATGGGCATCCACGATTCCGTCTCGCGAGATTCGAACCCAGGACCTATCAGTTTTGAGCGCAGGCGCTTAACCTTTAGGCCACTGAGCCTAATAAAATCTCCACAAAACCCTATTCTAATAATAATCATATGTTCACTACTGACTTGCTTCAACAGGTATGTCCTGTATTTCTAGTGAGAAGTAGTGACTAGTGAAGTTCAAATAGGTCTGTTGTGAGATAGTAACTCACTGGAGACAATGGTGAATGTGTCACTCCATTTTGTGGATTAGTTGAAGTTAGGCATCAACACCATTGGATGCCAGCTCAGTGGTTTAGAGGTTAGGCACTCGAGTGCGAGACAGATTAGTCCAGGGTTCGATTCCTGTGTGCAGAGTTGTCGATTTTCACTGTTGAAGAGTCTCATACTAGAACGAAAAGACCTTCTAATGCTTCTAGGTTTTTTCATGGTGGTCTAGCTTCAAATGACTCATGAATTCAACTATAAAATTACTAAAATCTTCACAAAACCCCCTTCTCATACTAATCCATTCAGTTGAACTTTATTTACTTCCAGAAAATATCTGACAAAGTACGTAAATGCATTAGAATAATAACATTACAGATTATATTGAGTAATCTTTAATATAACAATCAATTTTACAGTAAATCAAAATGATCTAAAGTTTGATTTTATGAAAATAACAATAATAGTTAAATTCATGAGTCGATTAAAGCTAGACCACCATGGAATATCTTGAAGTACTGGACGGACTATATTGTGACTTCGTTCGTGTGTGTCATATGAGATCAGAAATGTGCCATTGGAATCCAGAACCAGAGAAAATATACAACGAAACAATAGGAGAAATTTCTTCCTATAGTTTTTGTTTAGACAGCAGTAATTGACGTTATGTCAGTGTTGTTGTATCAGTCAATGAACCTACTGTCATTGCTGAATAAACAGATACTTTTTGGCCATTATTCGTTCACCATTCCTGGTGAATGGCCAATAGATCAGCTGTACAGTAAAATATTTTACGTTGTATTCAGATTTACCATAATGAAACACAACTTCACACTGAATACATGTTGATTGTGTGTTGTTGAAGTCCTAGACTTGTTGGTATTAATGCTATTTCTCTGTATTGCTTCAAATTCACATCTATACAAATTGTTATTTAACGATCATTCTTTCACATTCACTGAAGATTTCATCTCATCATTCAAAACTATTACTGTGCAACTTCTTATTCTACCATCTGACCTTACTACATTAATAAATTTTTATTTAATCCATTCTGTGATATATATATTACCATTTATTCTTATTCTGTTTCACAAACATACCTATAGCATCATTGACACATTACACTTTTCCTTCTTTCCTTTCTTCTTTAGAGCCAACTCAGTTTCCATTCAAATACTGCAGAATTTATTGAAATATGATAGTGCTACGTAAATATTAGTGAAACTAGTGCATAATTGCATTTCTGAAGAAACCCGATATAGGTTCGTGCCAATAAGCTGGTTGTGAATAACAAAAACAACTTAAGATTACATGAAGTACAAATGCATCTGTCTCCTAAAATTTGGTATCAAAGTTTTACATCATCAGAGTAAAATAACATTGGAGACTCAACCATACTTATTGTCAATTTCCAGGTAAAGCACTTGAAATGTATTGTTTATTTCTATTCAAGACGCAAAAGAAAATCCTTGCTCAACTTGAAAAAAGGCCTGGAAACTCGCGTTCTCAAACTTCATAGGGGGTCTTTAGAATTAAAGGTTTACTTCATTATCAGTACTGCCCTAATAATAGACTTAATCCTAAAACTGTAGATTTGTCATTATGCAACTGCTAATCTATAAGATCTTACGTGGAAGCCACGTCCTTGTATACACCGACTCATTGCATCGTAATCATCACCAATATGTGATGGAAACTACATCGAGGCTGAAGATAGGACAATATATTTAATATGAATAGAAGGTAAAAGTTGTACACAACAGTGGTCACGCCCACAAGGCTAAGCCATATCATTTCACCAATTGAATTCCTTCCTTCCGCCTTCTGCATCGTTGGTTTTTTCTCAGCGTTAAATGGTGAATGCTATTTTTCCAGTTGTCTCGTGTTCAGCTTTGAAGATTGTGTGTTTGGGGCTTAACGCCACTAGAAGTGTATTATTTAGCACCACACCAAATGCTTTGCTGAAGTCCAACTAGAATACATCTACCATTTTTCCGTAACCTAGATACATTGTTCATATATCTCTTGCCATTTGAAGGTTTGTTGTACAAGACAATTCCATCCTGAAACCTCAATACTCACTGCTTAACAAGTTATTAGGTTCCACGGACGTTATAAAGGCTTTTTTGTTTATTATTTTCAGAACTGCAACCACGACACTAATGAGGTTAATAGATCGGTAGTTTGATGGAATTGTCGTGATCCTTGAGTGACAATCGCATCCTTGCAGAATATAGAAAACCTACCGTGAGGAGAATTGGGGGTACACTTCATCCAGTCATGTTGATTTTCGTGTGTTTAAAGTGCTAAGAGGTTTTAGTGAATCGTCTACATCAAACTGCGCAGTGACTAGATGAATTTGTGACTTTGTATTTTGGCTTAGTCCTTCGTCTAGGAGGTGTTGAGTGAAGGGTGTCCCAAAATACTTTGTCCTGGATTCCCTTCATCATTTGATGTACACAACACTTTTCAGTTAGGTCGCGAATCCAGTGGTGCAATTTATTTCTGTACACGTGCGTTTAAAAAGGACCTTACAACACTAAAGAAATGAACAGTAGACAACGGAGTTAAAAATTTATTTGTTAAAATTTTATTTCGTGGACATTCGGCCTACTTGGACACAAGGCACTTCCCCTCTCCATTGGAATACTCTTCTAACAGTCTCCTCAGAACGATAGTTTGATCTAGTAACCACGAAGAGCTAAGACGCCAAGTCGAACCATATACGGAAATGCAGCCAAGATAAACTCAACTCTTCGCTGCCTACGTAGACGAAATAGCGCAGCGACCTCAGAGTTTTTCTTAACACTTTGGGACTGACATTCAGCCCCGACTTGAAATTCATAATGTACGAAGACGGGGAGACAAGCGGGTGAACATAACTCTTAGGAGGACAGATTCTCGAAATTTGAATTAATCTTGCTGAAGTAAGTGATAATAAGATGTGATCCTACAAAGGCATGAGACATATTAAGTATGACAAGCCACCCCAACGCGAACATATTACTGGGACATCATCATGAGTATGCCACAGGTATTGTAGTTTGGCAACTATTTACCAGCAACGCCTTCTATAGTTGAATCGCACCCACCCAGTGAAATCAAAAGTCAGAAGCGGGGAGGTTGAAAGATATATTTGATAGATTATCAATATATTGAGAAGTGACTGATCTGAACTGGCTTGTGATCGCAGGAGATGTTGAGCAAGGCGTTCCCGCTCGTGATCTGGTGCGGATGTATAACCGAGCGCCTTCAACTAGGTGAGTCCATTAAATCTCGAACGCTTACAGAGTTATTGATTTTGGGGATTTATTTACCGCTACAATCACCACACTCCTCGGCGCAACCATCTAAAGATTGCGTATCAAAGAGTGAAGATATAAGTGGGGTATTACTTTTTCTCACGAAAAATTGTCACATTTCAGACGTTCTCTCAGCCGAAGTGATCACAACCTCCTCAATGCATAACTTCAAGAGGAGACTTTACAAACGATTACTCACTCATGGACTAACATCTTCCTGTTTGATCAGTTGAGTCTGATGCATATCTCATAAGTTACCACGGTTACCAAGGTTCTTATGTATGTGGTTATTATCTCCGTTTCGTCTCTTTTCCTTTCAATTACTCATTGTTGCAAATCACCAGTCAATTATTTTATTTTTTACCCCTCAAACAATCCTCTTCGCACTTGAATTGTCAGTTTTTTATTTTCCGATAAACGCTGGATTTAGGGTCCCTTCACTCCTGAGACATATGCACTCACTTGAACCAAAAATAACTACCGAACTCATTAAGTTAGTGCAACCGAGTGGTTAGATTACCACCCATTAGATATAACTGATTGCCTGGAACTATACCAAAACAACAAGAAGAGGGTACAAAGTAATCTACTGATTCCTACAAGCTTATGACAAAAATGTTGAATAGTGGAAAACAGACGCCACTTGAGGTTTTGGGGTATACTTAAGTCAGTTTCGTCAAGAACCTTGGAAATCGTATTGTCTGACAAGAAGTATCGATTAGGTGGGTCGAAATACTCTAACTAATATTCAACACAGTATCTCTACTGGATGAGTGGAAAGAAAAGTATGGCAGTCAGCCAAAAAAGCAAACCTGCCTCAAACTCGTCGACAGTTAAAATACAGTATGTACATGACTGCATGTCGTTCGGCGTTTTCTAAAATATAAAGTTCGTTTTAGCTAAACATACAATTCACTTAAACCAACCTTAAAATACGCCACTGGTTTGAGGCTTTTCAAGGTCGTTGAGAGAAGAGGTAACTTCGGTCCCAAACTGTGCATCTGGTTAAACTATGTATTTCTAGTTTTTATCCTTAGGTTGTCTCGATCTTAGAATTGTGTCTTTGCTGATTGTTGTCTATTGCTTCCCGTAATAAATGTAAGCATATTGTGTGCGCTAGCTGAGTGTTCGACTTGCCTTGTTCCGTTTTCCAGCACATCACATGTAGTATCGAATCCATACTAAACTAACCCTTTAAGAATAATTTCCTGAATCTACACTAACGAGTACTTTTATAAAAACTAGCTTAGCTGACCTCCTATTCTTCAAAAACGAACTTTCACAAGTTTAAAAATATCGTACAGTTCTTGTATAGAGCGTCAAATTCTATTCGTTTATTTTATATGCACGTGTGTATTGATTGGAAATTGTCGAAATACGTTTACATAGTTCTGTCTCTCAACTTATACTTAATTGTATTTATATACGCTAAACCATAGTAACCTATTAATTGCTTTGTATCGTAGTACATGATATTTTTCCTTTGATAGATCAAGGAGATTCGAAAATCACGGCAATTTTTTCATTATTCACTTTGTCAACTTCAGATCCAAATGTGAGTTGCTTCACACTTTTTTGTGTATAGTTCTCTTTGCTTGTCTCGCCGTGGCATTTTTGTTTTGTTGCTGTTCAGGGTTCTAAGAACGCAGAAAATATTTTAACTAGTTGGTTAACAGTTAACTTTGGCCTATTCTAGTGCATGTATATGCTTTGGCCCCAGTGTCATTGACTTCGAACGAATTCTGCAGGAAATCACGTAAAATTAATAACGAGTTAAATCAGTATTTCTGAAATTTCCACTTTTTCTGAAACATCTCAAATATATTGAGTATTTAGCTAAGGTTCCTTTAGTAGTCCCAAGTTTTGATTAGTAGTAGGTTTTAACGAGAAATCACCAAAACACGTGCATTCGAAAATGTTTACGTCCAAAATATTTCACAGCTGGAAGTGACCAGCCGCTTCAAAGGTTATTGTTCAAATTAATAGTTGCTATTTGGGCAGCATCATTGACCTAAAGATGACAAGATGATTACGAAGAGCCTGTTGCTGTTTCAAATGATGTTTTTCATTTGAGTGATGTCAAATTAGCCATACTTGTCGAGTCAGTCTATTTGTTGTGTGTTTTCAAATGATCCTGGTTGTCAAACCTGAGTTACAATTTTAATCCGGTTGTTGTGAATATTTGACACCGTTAGGAAGTAGCGGGATATAGTTTAAAAGGTATGATGAAATGTGATTGTTTTCAATAACCTCTTATTATGTGATCTTTTGTGATCCTCATTGTGGATAATAAGTTACTGTCTACACTGACTTGAAATGTTTGAGAATGTATCAGATTTCCTAGAACGCTTTAAGAATAGTGGCATCTGTAACTGAAATTTGAACAATAATTTCTAGTTGCAAACGGTTAAAGTTATCTTTTTAATATGGAATGGGACAAAGTTGATAGACTAAACGGGTACTAAATAACAATTCTATGATTATCTATAGCGCGATAGACGAAGAAGTTTTGTAAGAAATTCTTGCGTCTTAACACATACAACTTTCTTACAAATCTTTTCTCTTTTATGTGGTTATGGAATGCTAACGTGTGTTTAATATTAGTCGTCCAGTCTATTTAGTATGCATATATCCTATTTCGTATTAGAACTCAATAGTTCACTTAGCCATATGCAGATCAAAAGGAAATAAAATGTGTATAGATGATAATCGTCGTATGTTATATTCAATGTGGTTTGAAAGGGTATAAATACCTACATTTACACAACTTCACGTTGTAGGTTGCACTTGTTGTTACTTTTCTTTCTGAATCCTGTGTTCTTCGAACATGTTCATGGAGAACGTCAATGGGATCATTTTGTGTTTAGTCTGGAGTGGCCACCTACTTATTGTTTTATTCAGACGGTAAGCTTGTATTAGTCTTTTATGTTTTATTGAATGTTATTTTGATTGTTAAATGACAATTGTCATAACTTTTCTCAATATTGATTGGCAAAGTATTTTGGAGTATTTCCGAAAATTGAATTAACTCTCAAGCTCATTTTGATACTGCATCAAGGATTTATTTCTTGCAGCTGTCAATGATAAATTGTAATTAGTGCTGTAAGATCAACTATCCTTTGAACAAACCACTTTGTTTATTGTACCGATCGGATCCATTCTTTTGTTTATTTGTCCTTATTTTAAATCCTTTGTATTTCTGCGTTGTTAATTTACTCATCATGTTGATGTAGGTTGTTCCATGATAGACCAGTGGATATATATACCAGATGCCAAATCGTTACTGACCTTCTGCTCAGGTTAAAAATCGATCAGAATGATTTAGGTGTACTAATTTACATATCATTCAACTTAGATTTATTTATGCTTTCAGTCAGTTTATCGTAATCGATGTAGGTTTATGTTGCACAGTGTTTCATTCACTTTACCTGTTTCTTTATTAACTGTTCACTTATAATATCGCTTGATTTGGCATTTTTCTTCCCTATCTTGACTAAATTAACATTCTAGTGGATTCAACGTTTGTTTGCCTTTATTAGTTAAATTGAAGCTTAAAGTTTATTAACAATAAACTCGTTTTTTTTTAAGTTACCCTTAATCAAATTAACAAGATTATTCTTTCTCATGATTCTTAGATTCATGACGTAAATAGTTAGTGTTTAATCATTTTGATCATTTCACGATTTTTCTTATCTTGTCAGTTATTTCATTCCTTCTTTTTGTTCAGTGTAAAATTCCTTACAGCATCAACGATTTCAATATTCATGGACTATGGTAAGTTACCGGACAGCATCTTTCTGCACATTTAAATCAGACTTCTTGAAATATGTTGTGTTATATCGAGTGGCTCGCTTATTAGAGAATAGTGAATTTATCGATCGACTCAATGACACACAAAACCCATGCAAGCAGTCTAGAGCACTTGTCGGTCCTGTTATCTACCTAGCCCAGCCAGTTAAGTCCAGAACACCAATAACAGCCTCTGCAATAGGAATCATTATTCTCAAACATACTAGGTTTATATACCGAACAAACTGACCACATCGTACCACAAAATAGAAAATGACGTTTGTACAAGATTTGACCAAATGTGGCTGTGAATAGGAGGGACAGTAATTAATAGACTGGGTATAACTCAGGAATGGCGATTCGTACGGTAATAATCTATAAGTCAAAATAAGGCTCGTAATAAAAGAAACATGAATGTGAATAGTTAAGTTACTTAAAATTATATAATAGGAAATATACGTATCATATTGGTCCATAAATAGTTCTCAAAGTTACCATTCATAATCTTCTTCGGAATATAGTATGTTGATATTCTTGGGATTAGTTTTATCAACCTACTTTAAAACAATAAAGGATGTCGTTATGTCCTACAACCTCCCAATGCGCGTAGATGGCCATAAGCAACCAGTACGCAACAAGGATGAGGAAGATTGATACTCTACGCCTGAAAGATTGACCCAATACTAACTAGTCCCTGAACGATGAGGAAGAACGCAAGACCAATATTTACCAGTCCGACATCTTTATCATATTTCAGACATTCATTTATATACATACAAGACCAAACCACTCAGCATACCAATTAAGTAACAGTATTAACACGGAACAACAATATTAATAATAGGAAAATCAGGGTGCCAGGTAAACAAGTAAGTGGTTCTAATTTATAAGTGGGAAACACTATAGCAACAATTCATGGTTTATGGATAATACAAAAAATAAGTAATAGGATAGCCTCCAAAGTATTTTACCTCATATTGTTAAATCGTCTCTTACAACATCTTCCTTTTTTAAAACAAACATCATTGACAAATCGGTCATTAGGGTTCATTTCGACCGTGGTTGGTTTTCTTCGGATCTGTTGTAACCTTCTTGATGATGGATTCAAATTGTCTGGAGGCCTTCTAATTTTTTTTCCAAACATTGTTTCTGCTGGAGAAAACTCTCCAGTCGTCGTAGGGTTCGGTGTCTTACGGTACGCAAGCAAGAACCTCTGTAGTATTTCCTCTAATCTTCACTCGTCTGGGTTTTCAAAATACTCTCCTGAAAGTGTCGACAAACCGTTCAACCTGCTCATTTGGTTGCGGATGATAAGGAGGAGTCTTGAAATGTTTAATGCCGTTCAGAACGCAAAAGCTATGAAATACTAGCGACAAAGTTTTGACCATTGTCGAACACTATCGCTATTGGAAACCCGAAACAACTAAATATTTGACGTACTTTATCCAATAACACCTTGGTTGATGTAGATTCCATACAATGTATTTCCGGCCATTTGTAAAGTGTGTTTATGGTCACTAGGAAATATTTCTGATTAATAGGCCCAGCGAAATCCACATACATTCTCGACCATGGATCTGATGAGTCTTCTCAGAAGTAAAGTTCAGCATTTCAAGGAACATCTGGAGCTTAGGCACATTTTGAGCATTTTAATACATAACTTTCGATTTCGGCACCAATTTTTGGTCAATATACGTAACTTTTGGCGAGTACTTTCATACGGACAATACCTGAATTTGTTGAGCGTAATTGTAACAGGAATTCACGACGCAAACAATGTGGTCTTCTAACATAATTAATTGATCCACAACACAGAGAAAGTTACTTTCTTGCGAATATTGTGGCACACTGACATTTGATTGTGGGTACCAACACTACATGAGATAACTGATAATGCTTCCAACAACGTCACTCACTGAATATTAATGGCATGTTTATTAAGTATTTCGGCTTAACTATTTTTGTATTATCCTAGTTGCACGCTTTCATTTGAACCATGAATTGTTGCTATAGTGTTGTTTCCTACTTATAAACTATAACAACTTACTTGTTTACCTGGCACCCTGATTTTCCTATTATTAATATTGTTGTTCCGTGTTAATACTGTTACTTAATTGGTATGCTGAGTGGTTTGGTCTTGTATGTATATAAATGAATGTCTGAAATATGATAAAGATGTCGGACTGGTAAATATTGGTCTTGCGTTCTTCCTCATCGTTCAGGGCTAGTTAGTATTGGGTCAATCTTTCAGGCGTAGAGTATCAATCTTCCTCATCCTTGCTGCGTATCGTCTGCATAAGGTCATTTACTCTGATGGCTATTATATTTTTGTGATTATAATTATACGATTGCCATACTGCTGCTAGTTATGCTTTAGAATTCTCTGGGAGTTATAATCGTATTCGTCTTGATAACCTAATTGTTTTGTTTTGATTTGATATGATAACTTGTAGTGATCCACGTATATGTCAGGCTCTACTACATGATTGCTCAAACACATTCAGATGAATGACTTTTGTCAGCATTTTTATCAAACTGCACTATGTCATGTGGTTATGAGAGTCTTCAAGTTATTGATAAATCTTTGAAATGTTACGTAGTTGTCGGCTATAATTGCCATCTTTTGTTTTTTTCCAACTAAACTGACATTACACCGTAAACTTTGACGCGAATAGTGGTATTGTATATATGTTTCTAAGATTGTTTCCCTATGTTTCCCTATATCGTCCAACATATTGCTTAGCATGGTTGCTTATTGGGCTATTTGAATGGAAAGATAAAGACTTTATGGTACTTTTGTTTATGCAATTGTCCATAGTTTCGTTATTAATTAAATAGTATTTATTATCAGAAGGGGTTTTCGTGGAGATTGAGTATTTTCATAGTTGAAAGCGTGAGTCAATTGAAGCTAGACCACCATGGTAAACCTGGAGGCACTGGACGGCCGTTTCGTCTTATTTTGGGACTCCTCAGCTGTGCGCATCCACGACCTCGCCTCACGAAATTCAAACTCAGGACCTACCAGTCTCGTGTTAGAGAACTTAACCGATAGACCACTGAGCCGGCATCCCATGGGGTTTATGTCTAACTCCAATCCACAAGAGACTGGTAGGCCCTGAGTTTGAATCTCGCGAGGTGAGATCGTGGATGTGCACAGCTGAGGAGTCCCAAAATAAGACGAAACGGCCGTCCAGTGCCTCCAGGTTTACCATGGTGGTCTAGCTTCAATTGATTCACGCTTTCAACTATGTAAATAGTAATTGTATTATTTTCCAATATATTTTTTCGTTTAATATAGATTCTTTTATTGTTAGATAAACTATATTTGTTAATTTCATCACATTTTGCTTAATCTATATTTTGGTTTTGAATATAGGCCAAGTATATGGCCACATACAGAACCGAAAAACTGTTCAAACAGAACACCTTTTAGAATCGAATTAATCAAGGTAAATTTATGAAATCAATTTGTCGTATTGTTTTATCAGAAATGTTTTTTCTTGCTGTTTTACTCACAAATCTTTGTTCCATAATACTATATGCCCCCAAATTCCCTGGTACGGCCGAGAGTAAGGAGGGGCCACCCTCCCTCTCGAAATGCTTTCACATGGCCACGCGTATACAGCCTCTGCCAGGGAAGTCCTAATCACTGCCTTCACGTGACATTACGGTTGTTTACGAAATTGAGAGGAAGAGAAGCGAATGTTCGAGACTTTAACCGGGTTGGTGGGCACAAATGGTTCACCTAGGGGAGTTGGAAAACCCCCATTCCAAACCAATGGTGCACATGGGCTCCAGTATCCTGAGGGAACAAATGGCGTATGGATCAATCGTTGGTCACTGGCTACCATGGGAATGCATCTCCTTACGATGCTCCACTGCCTTGTGTAATCAGACCTTTAGGTCAAAGGCTCGCGGTGTGGCCCTCTAAGAAAACCACCTGCTTCAGTTTGGGCACCTGGACAGTATCACAGCCCTCACACAAATCAAATAAGATTTGTGTGGCGTATATATATGTGGTGCCCTTTTGTACCAATATTTGTGTTTAAATAAATAAATAAACTATATGATTAAAGACTTTCTCCGAGATCTCTGTCGTTAATTTTGTTGTGTCTTGAGACTGCTAACTAATAGTCCCATATATTTACTTTTTTCAGCTATACCTTACCCGTGTAGCATATATGCTGTTTATTTACTTGTTCTTATGTTTTTTTTTAACAGGCTTCGTTGAGATTGATCTCCATCTTTCTCTAGTTCAACAGATTGATTCTTTATGACTGACTATATTACATATGGCTCATTTTTTGATTTTTGGAGCGGAAAATCTTTGAGAAGTCCCATACACTATTGTACCATTATGTAGTTGGATACGTAACAATGACGTTTGTTTATGGAACATTTTATTTAAAATGTTAACCGTTTCATGGGAAGGGATTACTCGTGGATGTTTAAACGGGATCGGTTTTTGATGTAGATAGTGGTGATATAGTGAACCTATCAAGTGTCTTCCCATCCCCATATAATAGGCAAAGGGAAGCAAAAGTTTTCTGGTGATTTTGAAAATGATCACAAGGGGAAGGCATGATGGAGTAAACCACTCGAAATAATCCCTCACTCGACCTCGTTTAAGCCTGTGTCGCCAGCTCAGTCAATGTTCTGAAGAAGGACTCTTGATGCCATGTATCCACATAGAAGAAAGCCAGATTAAAAACCCGAGGTGAGGAGAACTGAACGTCGTTTCCCTCAACGCTCAAGGAGGCAGACTTATTTTTCAAGAGGAAAGATGATATAACAAGTCAATCAGAAGTGGTCAAATGCGAAGGTCACTCGATAACAGTCAGAAATGATCTGAAGGGCAAATGCATGTCATTGGCTAAAAAATATATTCATTTTCTGAGGGGTAGTAATGTATACAAATGAATGGGTATTTATTCATATTTTTCGGTAACCCAATAGACTTTCTCTTCCACTCTTGTCTTCTCGCTCAAGTAGTCAGTTTGAGAGTTAGTGCATGGCATGTTTTGTATCAGTATCAGATCTCAAACACCATTCATCATAACAAGTGGTTGTATCTCTGAAGAGTGCTTTCTCACAATAGAAAATATTCTCCATGTAAAACTTGCTACTATAGACAACGTAAAGGAAGTCCGGTTACTGTTACAGGAACTTGGTGCCAATAAACATCAAAAGCACAAAAAATTATATCCTAAGTTAATTTCGATAAAACGGTCATTATTTAGTATCTGGTATGATTGTCTACAGTTGACAAAATAAGCTAATGAAGATCACACTACGTATGCTGGTAGGATATATTTACAAGCAGAACAATTTAAATTAAATGTACTGCACAGTGATCAGTTTAAATGTCTATTGTTTATTCTGGATTGAACTCCCGTCGATGTCAATTTTCGCATGCTTTTGTTTTCTTGTATGGAAGGTGACGATGAAACGGCTGTTACTACATAATCCCAATAACTAATAAACTGGTAACAGGATACAGCTATGTTGGAGAGCAAAAGCACAGCGTCATTTAGGCATTCTATTCATTATGTTAAAATACGTCGAAGACGAAGTAGTATCAAGAGTAGTAATTATCACTGCAAAATTTTCAGACCAACTAAATATTGGCGTAGTGGTACGTGGGACTTCTCAAAGATTTTCCGCTACGAAAAATAAAAAAATGCACCATATGTAATGTAGTCGGTTGAACTAGAGAAAGTTGCAGATCAATGTCAACGAAGCCTGTTAAAAAAAAACATAAGAACAAGTAAATAAACAGCGTATATGCTACACGGGTAAGGTATAGCTGGAAAAAGTAGGTATATGGGACTATTAGTTAGCGGTCTCAAGAAAAAACAGAATAAACTTATTGTAAAAGAGGTTTGACCATCTAGTTTATGTATTGTACGGTTGCTTTAGTTATGTGGATTTGTAAGTTCACAAGTTCTACTCCTGTCCTGGAATCATGTAGTGACAGCTTTTAATCCAAGTTCGTTCATCCAATTTCGAGCAACCATTTCTTGCAAAATAGTTTCCGTTTATATCAATGCTACGGAAAGTTGATGGCCAAATTAATTATGTTTCATTGTCACAGAAGCTATCATGGGTATTTATAATCTATGTGCCTCAGTAGCTAAATATGGATTCATACGGTTGGTTTCAAACTTTACTGTTCTGTGATATCTGACCACACTACTTAGTTGTACAAATCTGAGTAGGTATCTACTATACTATTTTGTCCTCAAACAATTGAAAAGGGGATTCTCAGTCTTCAGAAAGTAATCCTTATGAAATTTGTGTAGCTTAGAAAAGAATACATAGTTTTCAAAGTGTTCAATTGTTTAAAAACTAATGTTTATTGAGAGGTGTTTAACATAGTCCAGTTGAAGTTGCTTTATTAAATGTAATTCATTTACTAAGTACTACAGTTCTAAGCTTTAAATGAACTTCAAAACTCCAACCGACTGGTTGATACACGGGGGAGCCTTAACTACTAAGTCTCTGTTACATCAAATATACTCACTTATAAGCAAAGATGGATAGTGGCTAGCAGTTGAATCCAGGACAAGGCGCGTTTCGTCCTATTTGGGACTCGTCAGCTGGATGTACCTGCGTCTCAGAGTTGATGTTCACTCTGGGACTCGAACCCAATACCTTTCGCTTCAAACATCATCGAGTTATCAACTCGGCCACTGAGTCCTGATAGCCACTTGCTTGTGCAATGGGGTGAAGTTTAAATTCATTTAGTATTGTTTATTTGAATCTTCTCACTTATGTTTCAGTGTCATAACTCTTCATGTATGCGCTATTTATCCCTCATTGATATTAGATGGCTTATGAAGGATTACACAGTTTGATGAAGTGACATCTGGAAGACGTATGAGAAAATAAAAAAAACTAGACTGATTCGAATACTTCAGTTTGTAGATTCAATATGTTCATGTTTTGTTATATTTTCTCTATTTTGTAGCCTATTTATAATGATTTACAGAAACAATGGGCAAATCTGATTGATTTTGACAATCCCGAAGATTTTTGGTAAGGTTCTATTTCGCTTAAGTGTGTACTGATTCTAACAAAAACTTTTAGAGGTCATAGAAATATTAGGTTCATAATGTAGTCTGATTATCTTAGATCTTATTATTATACAGAGTCCTCCTACCACTTCTCAAATAGATTGGAGATCATTTCAAACTCGAAATGGAAGTGGGATAGGTTGTTCAAATGTTTATCATCCTTTGACTTTTAAAACACACGTTATTCTAGTGTGAATGGATTCTGTTGTATAAATTGAGCAAATTTTATGTTATAAGTCAAGGTTACTAAGCTATTTTGTTATATATTCTAGACTAATAGCTTTCATGCTTCTAAATTGAGACCTATCTTATTGGTCTATACAATTATCAATACTTTATGTATTGAACTCATTTCAATATAAGTTAGTTAGTCAGTTAGACATAAACACCATCGAATGCCGGCTCAGTGGTCTATAAGTTAAGTGCTCTGGCGCGAGACTGATAGGTCCTGCGTTCGAATCTTGCGAGGCGAGGTGGTGGATACGCATTGCTGAGGAGTCCCACAATAGGACGAAACGGCCGTCCAGTGCTTCCAGGTTTTCCATGGTGGTCTAACTTCAATTGACTCACGCTTTCAACTATGAAAATTAAAGTAACTTTCCTTGTACTTTTATCATATTATCACATGGGTTCACATCTTGATTATTGTATTTTAAATTGTAGATTGTTCTATTAAGCCGTAGGTTTTTTTTCATTAAATACATAATTTGTAAGTACTTAGTTTATCGTTACTACGTACAAAATCATATATACAATTATTAATAATAGTGGTTAAGTGCTCTGGCGCGAGACTGGTAGGTCCTGGGTTCGAATCTTGCGAAGCGGGGTCGTGGATCAGCACTGTTCAGAAGTCTCACAATAGGACGAAACGGCCTTCCAGTGCTTTCAGGTTTTCCATGGTAGTCTAGCTTCAGTTGACCCACGCTTTCAACTATGAAAATTTATTCAATTTATTTATTTGAACTCATAAATGTTGGTACAAACGGAAACCGAATACATATGCGCCACACAAGTCACTTGATTTGTATGAGGACTGTGATACTGCCTGCGTGCACAGACCGAAGCACGTGGTTCTCTTAGGGGACCACACTCCGAGCCTTAGACCTAAAGGTTTAATCCACAAGGCAGTACAGCAACGTAAAGAGATACGGTTCTATAGTAGCCGGTCACCAACAATTGGTTCATACTCCATTTGTTCTTTCAGGATCTCGGAGCCCATATGCATCATTGGTTTGGAATCAGGGATTTCTAACTCCCCTAGATGTACTCTCCGTGTCCACCGACCCGGTTAAAGCTCTGGACATTCGCATTTCGTCCTCTTAATTTCGTAAAAAATAGTAATGCCGTGAGAAGGCAATGAGTAAGACTTTTGTGGCAGTGGTTGTATGAACGTAGCCATGTAAGCGCATTTCTCGAGGGGGAGCTGACTCTCTCCACTCTCGGCCGTACGAGGGGCATTTAGGGGCGTTTGTTTAATAGTTAATATTTTTCTTTGACTTTTTTTTCTAGGAAACATGAGTGGAGTAAACATGGTGTTTGTGCAATAAGTGATCATCCACTTATATCAAATGAATTGGATTATTTCAATATATCACTTGCAATAAAATCGAGAGTGAATTTATTAAGGTAAGATTTTGTGTATATCAATGTTTAGTGTACAATCGTTATTTGAATATGACTAGATGATATGTCAAATGAGAAGAAGGAGGGGACTACTGTTCAAGGTCCGCTTTATGACTCGTTAACGAACGATTGATAAATGATCCATGAACATGAATTCATCGTTTGATCTCATCTATTCTATTTAAGCTAATCCAGTTTGGGCGACGGGGGTAATAAAAGCTAAATACAAATTTATTTCAGACACTCGTTTACTCAAACAGACTTGAAGATAGGAGATGGAGAGGGTTGGCACTTGACCTCATAAGTAAGGAGATACAAGTTAGTATACGGACATATGCTTACTAGCATGGATGATCATGGTTGCAAGTGAGTAGATGGCAAGGGCAAACATGCGGCTGATAGGACAAATTCAAGAAGTAGGATAATTCATCTGTTTAAAAGTTCTAAAAAATCATGTAGACGTTTGATAACAGAAATTTCCTACACTGTGTGACAATATAATGTCCATCATTTGTTCCAACATTTAATGATTGCCAGCATAAGAGTAAATTAGAAAAAGAATGATTTTCGCCAGGTAAAAAAAAGTAAAATCGATGCAGGGATCCATCAACTGTTGAATAGAAATCCTACTAGAAGATGCAGGCTTCTTGGTTAGTGTTAGAGCAGAGCTGTTAAGTGACAAAACGCCTTCATATTGTTTATAATTACACAAATTCACTGACTTTTTATAGTTATTTAAATCTTGCTTCTCGACCTTCTTCTTCCAGACATTCTAACCCTGACTACGGTATATACTACTCATGTCAACATAAGTAGCACACACTACACTAACAGTTTATGTTTATGTCAAAAATAATGGTGCATTGACTTCGTGTTTCATTGTAATTACTAGTAGGAATTTGAAAATCATTTTAACTGGAATAATCTCTTCACTGTACATCATGGGCTAACGTTTGCTAAAGAATCACTGATAACTAGGTGGAACCCTGGAAAGCTGTCTCGCTGACCAAATCAAATTTTGTTTACTTCAGATACTTAGATAACGCTACTGTAA
This sequence comes from Schistosoma mansoni, assembly GCF_000237925.1. Taxonomy (NCBI): domain Eukaryota; kingdom Metazoa; phylum Platyhelminthes; class Trematoda; order Strigeidida; family Schistosomatidae; genus Schistosoma; species Schistosoma mansoni. The sequence continues at coordinate 858,033 of NC_031495.1, forward strand.
AATAAGGCAAATGGGTAGAAACGTTTACTATAGTGTTTATATAATACATATACATAGCCTTTGATCATCCATTCGTAACTTGAAATATGTTCTGCAATCCGAACCGTTTTCTTGTCTGATCTTCAAGTGTTCTGCGTATACCGTGGTTGTAATGTATGTACTGAAACTTTTCCCTCCGTTTGACGACTGTAACAGTTTCGACGCCACATTCCACTAAATACTACTCACAAGCAATCTTGTGAGTGGTATCTATCGCACTACTACTACTATTCTTACCAGTGCTTTAATATTCATCTTATTAATTTCCTCCCAGGTTCTACTTTGCTTATGACTAACTGATTAACTGACTGAGTCAAATCATATAGAATCATTGATTTTGGTCGTGAACATTCTTGTTGATCACCTATGAAGAATGATCATACCTACTTGTAAATATCATCGCCTGGTAATATAAATAATAGTGATATGTTTGATCAGATAAGGAAGGTGTGTATGATGTAAATTTCATTGTCATTCAATTAAAAATGATTATACTATTATGAATCGTTTAAGGTAAATACCCATATATTGTTTGTTATCTTATATGATAAAAAAATAATCTATGGTGTTTATATCCTTACGAAAACATGATTAAAAGCTTTTAAGAAATAATTTATATCATTTAATTGTTTGTTATCAGAAGGGGGTTTTGTGGAGATTTTAGTAATTTTATATAGTTGAGATCATGAATCAATTGAAGCTAGGCCACCATGAGGTATTTCCTGGAGTTCTAGTGAGAAGCAGTAACCAATGTAGTTCAACCAGGTCTGTTGTAGAGATATCATTCACTGAAGGCAATTGGTGAATGGTTGCTCGATTTCGTGGATTGGTTGAAGTTAGACATTAACACAGTTGAATGCCGGCTCAGTGGTCTATCGGTTAAGTGCTCCGACGCGAGACTGGTAGGTCCTGGGTTCGAATCTCGCTTGCGAGGCGGGATCGTGGATGCACACAGTTGAGGAGTCCCACAATAAGACAAAACGTCCGTTCAATGCTTCCAGGTTTTCCATGATGGTCTAGCTGCAATTGTTTATTTATTTATTTATTTAATCACACATATATTGGTACAAAGGGCACCAGATACATATGCGCCACACAAAATAATGAGAATAGGAGGAGAAAGGGGGGAAGATGCGTATATATAAAAGAAGGAAAAAAAGAAAAAGAGAAGAGTAATGATGGGGGGAACTGAAATGTACAACCAGAAGAGCTCTCTCAGTTAAGAAAGTTATAACCACTCTTTATGAAGAAAGTAAAAGAAGGTTACAGCAGGCTCGCCACTGGCTTCTATTTGGAGCCATATCTGATAATATCTGATAGTTGTTACAGGAACAACGTGAACCCTTTTTAAAGATAGGGACGACTATTGACTCATTCCATGATGTTGGAACACTTTCTAGCTCCCAAACCTTTGCAAACAACACAGTCAGTTCCTTAGCCAGAAAGTCACCACCATCTTTAAAAAGAGCCGGAGGTAAGTCATCTGAGCCAGGTGATTTGTAACGTTTCAAGAGTTGGAGTTCCTTGCGGACTTCCGCCTCGTTTGGTGGAACAGTCGTCACCGGCCATGGGGGGCAGGACAAGCTGGTTGATGTTGCCGGAGCAGCAGGCCAGTTGAACTGCCCTTCGAAGAATTCCACCCATCGTCCAAGACGTCGAGAGATGTTAGTGATTGGCATCCCATCATCCTCGTAGATTGTTTCACTCACACCAGAGTTCTTGCTGCCAGTGGCTCGGATGAGTTGGAAGAGCTTCCGGCAGTTACCAGATGCAGCTGCTGCTTCCATCTCATTAGCACGCTCCGACCACCAGGCTTCCCGGTCCTTATGCAAGCTTTGCCCAATTTCATTACGTAACAGCCTTCGTTTGTGGTCAAACTCACGGTCACCCGGAGTAGACCGACGGGCTTCCATCAGTTGTAAGGAGCCAGAAGAAACCCAGTGCTTGTAAGCGGGACGTTTCGCGAAGCCGCAAGCGGCTTTACTCGCCATTTTCATGGCGTCGTGAAGATGCAACCAATGCTCATCTATACTTTTCGGTGGGATGGTAGCTAGCCTAGAGGCTAGCTCCGCTCGATACTTACTTGCAACAGAAGTTGCAGCCAGTTTACTAACATCGATCCGTTGGTGGTGGTCAATCCTTCGGCCACTGAAAAGTAAGGTGAGATTGGCGCAGACCAGGGCATGATCAGACTCCAGATAGGTACTCCAAAAGGAGCGGCAGTCTTGTACACAACCACGCCAGCGGTAGCTGATCTCGATGTCTAGGCTTGGGATGCAGAGGGAGGACGCCAAGTGGCACACCGGCGATGACTGTGCCGGAAGTTAGTGCTGGCCAGAAACAGTTTGTAGTCTGTGCACAGTTGCAGCAAACGGTCCCCGTTATCTGTCCTGCGACCAACAAGTCCCCATCGGCCACCTAAACGACTCTCCTCTGTGCCTAGACGCCCGACCTGTGCATTCAAGTCTCCGGCTAGTACTACAATATCTGTCGAACGCGCTTTCTGGAGAAGAACAGTTAACTGGTGGTAGAACTCGTCCTTGATTGCATCCGGGCTGCAATCTGTCGGACTGTGCCAAATCAATGACTTCCGACCGGTATGAACAGTCTAGCGTCCTTATTGGTCCCTTATCCGTCTAGCCCTTCCAATTGAGTCCAGAACACCAATTGCAGCTTCTTCTATACAAATCATTTATTTCAAGCATACTTGGTTTATATACCAGACAGACAGACCGCATCACACCATAAAATAGAAAATAATATTTGTACAAAATCAAGCCGAATGTGGCTGTGAACATGGGAGACAATAATCAATAAACTGAATATAATTAGGGACAGTAAATCGTACAGTAATAATCCATAGGTCAAAATAAAGCTTATAATAAGATGAATATAGATATACACAATCTAATTACTCAATAGTTAAACAATAAGAATATATATAGAATAATCGTTCATTAATAGATCCTGGAAGTTACCCGTACTTATGTCTTCACTAGGATATAACAGTTTGAAGTTCAAAAGGTTATATAAATTATGTTATTCTTTGAGAATTTCTAACCTAATGGAAATAGTATCAGATATATTTCAAACCAACAGCATTCAAAAATTGTATTTGTCTAATGTAAATCGCTGACAGTAATATGTCTTATTCGGTGTTACTGATTTACATTTAACAAGACATGGTCCCCAAATGCCCTGGTACGGCCAAAAGTGGGGAGAGTCAGCTCTCCCTCGAAAAATGCTCTCACATGGCTAAGTGCATACAACCACTGCCACAAAAGTCCTACTCACTGGCTTCTCGCGGTATTACTATTGTTTACGAAATTAAGAGGATGAAAAGCGAATGTCCGGAGCTTTAACCGGGTTGGTAGACACGGAAAGTCCACCTAGAGGAGTTCGTAAACCTTGATTTCAAACTAATGGTGCACATGGACTCCAGGATCCTGAATGAACGAATGGCGTGTGAACCAATCGTTGGTCACCGGCTACCATGGGACTGCATCTCCTCACGATGCTCCATTGCCTTGTGGATTAGACCTTTAGGTCAGAGGCTCCGTATGTGACCTCATAAGTTAACCATCTGCTTCGGTTTGGGCAACCGGGTAGTTTCCCAGCGCTATTTAACAGATACTAATTTCACTCTTTCGATATACAAACATTTCATATAGTAGATACTTCATTAAGCCTTAACATATACAAAACATTTATAAGTTAATAATGACTGTAATGTAATTCTAAAACTTTTATATAGTTAACTGTATATATATTTTTTCTCTCCTTAAAGTTGACTAAATTCATCTTGGAAATAGTGATTATAGTCAAGACTGGTAGGTCCTGCGTTAGAATCTCGCGAGTGCGGGATCGTGGATGAGCACTGCTGAGGAGTCCCACAATAGGACGAAATGGCCGTCCAGTGCTCCCAGGTTTTCCATGGTGGTCTAGCTTCTATTGACTCATGACTTCAACTCTGAAAATACATTTTAATATTTTGTTTATTTCAATTTATTTATCACCTTTAATTTCGCATATAAAGTTGACTACAGAATTCATATAAACATCTTATCATATTCTTCTTTGGTTATTTGTTGTTTCTTTTCAGTCGTCTTGAGTCAGTCAGCATTACACCAAATAATTTGGTTACCTTAAAGGTTAGTTAAATATCGTTCAGAAGGGGTTTTGTTGAGATTTCAGTATTTTCATAGTTGCAAGCGTGAGTCAGTTGAAGCTAGACCACCAAGGAAAACCTGGAAGCACTGGACGGCCATTTCGTCCTATTGTGGGACACCTCAGCAGTGTGCATCCATGACCTCGCCTCTCGAGATTCGAACCCAAGACCTACTAGTCTCGCGCCCCACAACGGAACGAAACGGCCGTCCAGTGCTTTCTGGTTTTCCTTGGTGGTCTAGCTTCAATTGACTCACGCTTGCAACTTAGTTTAATATGTTTATATTTAAAAAAGAAGATATATTATGGATGAGAATTTCATCTTTCTATGTAGTAATAAGGTTTTAATAACTTGAATAGATACACATATCTGCCAATTTCTATTTTCCTTATAATTCATCCATGGACTGTTAAAGGTATAAATGTAGTACTAGTAAATCACAAAGAGTAAGTGCAGATACAAATTTCTGCCAGCGTTGTAAAATGTCTTTCATTTGAAAAGTACAAAGTACGCTCTATATGTATGTATACCGATTACCAACTGATAAGGTGCGACCCCAATAACCTCAGTACCATTACACAATTAGACAATACCATCCTCATACTGAAGTTTCTCCAGGTAACATCCACCACCAATACCCACCCTCATCAGAGTTGTTTCCATAATGTTGGGCAATCCTGCTTAACATAACTGTTTGAATGTAGCAATTTAGAGAAATGCTTGTATCTCCTCACTCTGTTTATGTCCTGCTTCGGCCTCGGCACCCGGGCAGTATCCTAGCCCTCACACAAATCGAATGATTTATGTGGCGCACATCTACTTGGTTTCTCCTTGTACCAATGTTTATGTGTTTGAATAAATAAATAAACTCTGTTTGTGTAATGAGTGTTCGACATGTTTATTAACGTCTCCGATACACCCTTCTTCAACAAGCTGTTCCACAGTACATTCCTGTCCAGGCAATCGAAGGCGTCCCTGTTATAAAGCACCTGAATAATTGTTCATTGCTATAAAACGTGGCGGTGAGTGAAGACAATAATATGTCCACAACCTGATTGAAAACTAGCCTGCGCCACACTAAACAGTCACTCCTGTTGAACAATTTGTGAAGTATGACATAAGCCAGTAGTTTAAACACACTCAAAATTGGCTTATCATCCTATTTTTGTTGCATATTATGTATAGACTGTTTTGACAGACGAAGATAACAATCGCCTCATTTCAGGATGTTTGAGAAATATTTGTAGTGATATACTACTGTCTTGAATATGGGTCCCAGAAATACATCAAACATTGACGTCAAGACTTTCCAAGAACTGTCGAATTTTTCCGTTATTCGGTCTGCATCCGTGTACGAATATTGAATACGCCCAGTTTAAGTGATACACGTGAAGGCGCGAATCGACGAAGGAAGAGCAGCATATCTACAATTGAAGAACATCTGGAACTCAAAACAACTGTCAACCAACACCAAAGTCACAATTTTCAATACAAATGTCAAGACGGTTCTACTGTATGGGGCGAGAACTTGGAGAACTACGAAAGCTATCATCCAGAAGACACAAGTGTTTATTAACAGTTGTGTACGCGAAATACTTCGGATCCGTCGGCCAGACACTATCAGCAACAATCTACTGTGGGAGAAAACAAACCAGATTCCAACGGAGGAAGAAATCATGGAGAAGCGCTGGAAGTGGATAGGACACACATTGAGGAAAGCAGCCAACTGTGTCACAAGCAAGCCCTCACCTGGAACCCTCAAGGCCAGAAAAGAAGAGGAAGACCAAAGAATACAATACTCCGAGAAATGGAGACAGACATGAGAAAAATGAACAACAATCGGATAGAACTAGAAAGGAAGGCCCAGGACAGAGTGGGTTGGAGAATGCTAGTTGGCGGCCTTTGCTCCATTGGGGGTAACAGGCGTAAGTAGGTGATACACGTGAGTTTAAGGCAACTCATTTCGTACCTTTGGGTAGCTTTCAGATATTCAACTGGTCATGGGTTCAAAATCATTGAGACGTGACGTAGACGAGCTGTTTAGTGGACTGAAAATAAAAGTTAACATAGAATGAGAAGGAAGTGAAATAAAATCTAGTAAAGTGAAGACGGTTTTTGTCATAGTGGAGTACAGTTAGATTTTGAGCTAGTGAGGAATCAGAGCAACTATATCATTTTCCTCATTATTTTAAACTATCACATTTGTGTCTAGATTGACGCCACTAAGTATTAAGTAACATGTTGAGATTTTATGAAAAACTTACTGTTCAAGTAGATTAATTAGTGAATCTGTTTTAATATTAATTGAATCCGTTGGTTTTTTAAATATACGGTACAAATGAAAAATAGTCATATGCCCTACTACGGTCGAGAATGAAAAGAGTCAGTTCTCCTCGGAATACTCCCACATGGCCACGTGAATGCAGCTACTGACAGAGGAGTCCTACTCACTGTGTTTTCGCGGCATTACTATTGTTTACGAAATCAGAAGGGCGAAAAGCGAATGTCCGGCGCTTTACCAGGGTTGGTGGACCTAGAGTCCACCTAGGAGAGTTGGAAAACCTTGATTCCAATGTAATGGTGCATATGGACTCCAGGGTCCTGAGAAACAAATGGCGTATGAACTTATTGTTAGTGACTGGTTACAATGGGACTGTATCTCCTTACGTTTCTCCACTGCGTTATGAATTAGATCTCTAGGTGAAATGCTTGGGGAGTGGCCTCCTTAGAAAACAATCTATTTCGGTCTGGGCACCCGAATAGTACTCTATCCCTCACACAAATCGAATGGTTTGTATGATGCATATATATTTTGTGCCTCATTGTACTGATGTTTATATGTTTAAATAAATAATTAGTACATTTTATCTGAATAAAATAAACCGTTGGACTTTTGATTAGTTGTAGTAAAACATAAAGTTACTGAATACTCAACTAATCTGTACATAAAGTTTCCAGGCTGTTATATCTCTGAAATTATATGGGCGATAAAAGTTAACCCTGATAATCATGTGTCCATTCATTGGCATGTCAGTGATCTGCACGAATATAATATCTCCCAACCATTCACAACAAATAATCATAACCAAAGATGGATAGTGGCTAGCAATGGAATCCAGGACGCGCGTTTCGTCCTATTTGAGACTCTTCAGCTGAATGTACCTGCATCTCAGAGTTGATGTTCACTCTGGGACTCGAACCCAATACCTTTCGCTTCAAACGCCATCGCGTTATCCACTCAGCTACTGCGTTCTAATAGCCACTTGCTTATGCAATGGGGTGAAGTTTAAGTTCACCTAGTATTACTTGTTTAAAGCGAAAGGTACTAGGTTCGAGTCCCAGAGTGAACATCAACTCTGAGATGCAGGTACATCCAGCTAACGAGTCTCAAATAGGACGAAACGCGCGTCAAACTGGATTCCACTGCTAGCCATTATCCATCTTTGTTTACAATGCTTGTGAATTAAGGCTATATCGAGGCAATACGCACAAGATGCACATATGACAATAAGAGACTGACCAGTTGCAGTCCTAAACATCAGTGGGAAGATTCAAGCAAGTAATACTAAGTTAATTTAATTCTTAATATTGTGTGTTAATGGGCATTCTCTCTCTCTTTGAAATTTGAATCTATCACTCTCAACTTGTTTCCGTTGTTCCATAAACCTGACTTTTAACTATTGTCTAGGAAGTCTGGTTTTGCTTGACACATTTTATTTATATCTGGAAAAATTAAATTAACTATAGTTTTTGAATTGTCATGCAGCTCAATAGTAAAGACTATAGCTTTCAACTCATACGCTTCAACATTAAGAATTAAGAAGATTAGAATTTGGGAGAACACAAAGAGTGTATGCACCAGCGCCATTGCAAACGATTTTAAGCCATGTCATTCAAGGTCTCTAACCATCGATTGCTATCATCTCGTGGATCCCAACCAGGTAGTCTACACCTACCAACATGGCTCGGTTCAATTGTCAGTGACTTCACGAATTTGTGCCACGTTTTGTTCTGGCCGCCACGAGCTTTCTTCCAACCTACTCCTACACCATAATAAATCATTGCACGTCGTGGCAGTTGGTAGTTGGGCATACGTAACACGTGTCCCAGCCATCTCAACTGTTGAACATAAGTTAGTTTCTAAATTCCATAGGATTGCCAAGCAAGATTTGATGGGATTACTTAGTTAAATCTTCTATTGATGCTGAATTCGTGATTTATCTCTTGTTTTTATTTCTTTATAGCGTGATATGTTGCTTGATCAATTGAAAAATTTATTCAGTGTGAATGTGTTAATATATTGTTCTATGCGAAAGGTAAGAATGCTTTATACAATGTACAATGGTTTCTATATTACCAATTAATGAATTATTATCAGATTAATAGTTGAATTCATGAATTGATCTAAGCTAGACTATCATTGAAAACCTGGAAGTACTAGATGACCGTTTCGTTCTAGTATGAGACTCCTCAGTAGTGTACATCCACGATCCCGCATACAGGACTGGAACTCAGGAGCTTTGATCTTGCACGCGAACGCTTAACCTCTAGATCACTGAGTGAGGGCACCCAACAGTGTTAGTGTCCTACTCCAATTGACTTTACTCAACCCTTCATCGATTGTTTGAAGGGGATAACTGTCTCCAGCCGACACGAATTGAACTTTATGAAAACTATCAAAGTGAAATCTAATGAGATAAAAGGATCCAACTTTTACAGCGTTGAACGTAGTTGATAACGGATAAACAAATTACGGAGAAAGTCCGAGTTTCGAACTGTGTTCAGTTAAATATCAGTTGAAATTCTTACACTTTACGTCTATCCAGAGTCTATGTATGAAGTCCTAAGGAGTGGTAAACCTGGGACCACCGAGTAAGTAATGCAGTTGTTAGGACAAGGGTACTAGGTAAGGATGCCAAATCGATTGATGAAATAGTGAAACGTCATCAGATGAGATGACTGGGACACGTGTTACGTATATCCAACCACCGACTGCCCCAACGTGCAATGTTTTATGGTGTGGGAGTAGGTTGGAAGAAAGATAAGGGCGGCCAGACCAAAACGTGACACAAATCCATGAAGTCACTGACTAGTGGACTGAGCCATGTTGTTATGTGTGCATTGACTGGTTGGGATCCACGAGATGATAGCAATCGATGGTTAAAGACCTTGAATGACATGGCTCGAAATCGTTTGGAATAGCAAAGGTGCATCCACTCTTTGTGTTCTACCAAATTATAATCTTCGGAAGTCTTCATGTCCCTTTCTTTTTTCTCTTCCCGAATTTATTTCACTGGATTATACTCCTTGAATAACATCTTCAAACCCTAATCTTTCGGATTGATTCTTTTACTCTTATTACTTCTACCACTGTGAGACTTGAATCGACAACTGCATCTCTGTGTTAATGTGGTATGGCAACTCGAACTGATGTACGTACGTACAAAGTTCTATGTTGTGACTGACTGACTGAAGGAGTGGTAAAATTATACGGCGATAATGAATATTCGAAGCAGAAAGGGTCAAGATTTAAGATTTCGAGTTAGTTTAATAGATCTCTTTATATATTGCTTGTAATTGTCTTGTAGAAAATTGACAGCTTATTGCCTTGGTTTGGTCTGACTACTCCAAAATTTTTATTACCTAAATCCTATCCAGATACAGTCGTCAAAATAGACCATAATGCTGTAGCAACATTTCCCTTTTGGGATGTATAAAACAACTAAATTATTATGAACATTGTCAGAAAGATTGTTACTGTCCTGATTAGATTATGCCAATCATTTAAAACTTTGCAAGAGAAACAGTTTTTTTCATAGTTGAAATCATGATTCAATTGAAGCTAGACTACCATCGAAAACCTGGAAGCACTAGACGGCCGTTCCGTCCTATTATGTTACTCCTTAGCAGTGCGCATCCACGATCTCGTACTCGCGAGATTCGAACGCAGGACCTACCAGTCTCGAAACAGTTTCTTGTAGAAACGCATCAACAATGAAAGTAAAAACCAACCAACCAAACAAACATACCCTAAGAAATGTTAACTACAAGCTTTAGTTCTGTAATTGAATGTTAATATGAGTTAATATGAGTCAATCGTAGATAAAACCTTCAGCCTAATATGAAAGTTCCTTTTCAAGTTGTAACATGTCACAATAGTAAATAAATACTGAGTAAACATTATTGAAAAAAGAGAAAAGATGATAGGTTATCTATTGTATACTCATGTTGTGTAGCACATGACTTTTGTAAATATTGTAGATCGTTTTCACTTCAAGCAATGATAACCTAATCTACAGAGTTACATCATTAACACCTATGAGTCTACAATGTACCCTGGCTTATTGGTACTTACCCTAGGCTTCAGCGATTATTATTTTCTTGACTGGGGTACCTAGCCTGTCATATGCCCTGATAGTGTTCTCGTGACTTTCGGGTTGCCTGATCTGCCAAGGGCAATGGGACAGTGCATGACATTATTGTTGTGTCCTAGGTTCAAAGAGAATTGTTTGCTATATGCATGCAAGTCTGCCCCGTTATTGTTCCTATTAGTTCTTATGAGCCTTCTCACAAGGAGGGGTGGGGTTAGAAAAGGTCGACCCTAAAAATGCACACCTCGCCTTATCCCACGGATTTCCGTCTCCGGCGGTACGGAGCTAACACGTCAAAAATCCCCCACAAAAAGGCCGTGTGTGACCGGCCTCAAGCAGTTGTCCCTTGGGCACTGCGGTCACGCTCCCAGGTCGTTAAGACCAACACTAATCCAACTTCTTTTTCAAGTACCTCAAGAAATACCCTTCCACGGTGTTTGCAGCCGGGAAGTGATATTAGCCCTCATACTCGTAACAGCACACGAGACCAAGTTGGTCACATTCAAATCCTTCCTACACCTGACTGAGACAATAGGGTAATGAATTATGATATTGCTGATCATGTTCCTTTTTTATATTAGTTTCTTAACTTGTTGTAATCATGTTTCATTTCTTGTTTCTTTCTTTCTTGTATTTGTTTTGGCTCATATATATGCTTAGCATCAACCAGGCAGATTGTCTGAAATTCGAATTTGTTTAAATCCATCATTAGAATTCATTGATTGTTTTACATCATCTGCAAACAAAATTAATCATCAACTATTTTCGAATCATTTTTATAAAACTGTCTATGGTCATTCTGTATGCAAATCCTTGTTACCATGGTTATATCAATCTCCAATTTGTTTAAATCAACCATCTACTATATTATCAAACAATGTACCATGTCCAGAAGAGTTAATATTTCCAAAATTTAATTAAAAAAAAGTAATTATTCATTTTTTTAAAAAAGTTCTATCCATCTAATTGTATTCAATCCATGGTATATATATATATATATGTGTAGATAATTTGTTCCCCCTCACCCTAGTTACTACACCTTTTGTTACCATGGCGTTTATCATTATTATAGAGATTATTATTATTCAGTTTTTATTCATGTATTCTGTTATGTAATGAGAAGAATTGTTGGTTTGTTTTTTTTTTTGTATTATTTAAACCCCCAAAAAATAATGACAATTTTAATAGTTGAGATCATCAGTCACTTGAAGTTAGATAGATACCACCATGGAAGGTTCCAAGTGTTCCATGGTGGTATCTAGCTTCATGATCTCCCTTTTATAATAATAAACAAATTGTTTTGTATTAGATCACTTCATTATTGTATGTTGTTTCTATTTAAACTACCTTTTACAAACAAAACTTTATCCGTTTTTACCATAATTTATATAATGTGTCAAATGAATGGAATAGACTTTGCTTGTTTGTTTTATATTTGAAAATTACATTTTAACTTTTGTATATCTGGTTAATATTACAGCTTATACACAAATTATGTAACGCTTGTGTAAAGCATATGTGTTTGGTGCTTCTTTGTATCTGTTATATCTAGAGCTTTAGATGCCCCAAAATGCCCTGGTACGGCTGAGAGTGGGGAGAGTCCGCTCTCTCTCAAAATGCTCTCACATGGCCATGCGTATATAGCCTCTGTCAGGGAAGTCCTGCTCACTGCCTTCTCGTGGCAGGGGTGTTAAACAGTCAGCATAGAGTTAAAATATATTATACAAAACCATAGAATTAAAGTTGATACACACATCAACTCTGGGATGTCGGTACATCCAATATAAATTTTTGCTTAGAATGCTTGTGACTTTAGGCAATATCGAGGCAGTCCCCACAGGATGCACATATGGCAATAAGAGACAGACTGATCAATTGCAGTGCTAAACATCAATGAAAACATTCAACTAAACAATACCAAGTGAATCCAAAGAATATGAAAAGAGACTAACGAACTGACTGTTCAGTGACATCTCTAAGGTTTTTTATCACTCAATGGTGTAGTGAGACAAATCTGTGACAGTAAACAGTGGAATAAATACATTTGATATACTTCATAAGTTGATTCATAGAACAAAACACTTAGTATTTAATCGAACATATAGCTAAAATCATGGTACTATTTAAGTGAGTACCATCTAGGTTAGTTAAAATCACGAATAAACGTTATCGATATGAAGAATGTAAGCTTTGAGTAGTTGAAAGCGTGAGTCAATTGAAGCTAGACCACCAGGGAAAACCTGGATGCACTGGACGGCCGTTTCGTTCTATTGTAGGACTCCTCAGCAGTGCGCATCCACGACCTCGCCTTGCGAGATTCGAACCCAGGACGAAAATTGATAGTGGTATGGCAAACTACTAAAGACTGTTTTATAAGTCGATTGAGATTAACTGATACTGTTATTTTATATGAATAAATGGTGATTTGATATTGATTTTCATATCTTGACTTTTGTAAGATGAACCTACTTCTGGAATCGATAACCATATTACTGATAACAAGACAGTATGCAAAAATCGATATTTCAGGTTGACTGAATATATACAATTATGTATGCATAAACAGTAATTATATCAAAGTATTGTAGTAGGCATGGAGTTGACAATGACCATGACTATGGACTAATTACGTGCCAGTTGCTACGTTAAACCCATCCAAAGGCCAAATGTCAGAAAGCAGTTAAAGGTTGTAGTAAGATGTATTTGTTGGCAACCTCGTGGTATCGAAATAATACCGAAATAATAATAGCTCCGGTCTCGCGCGTGAACGCTTAACCTCTAGATGACTGAGTCGGCGATCAACGGTGTTTATGTCTCATTTCGACCAACCTACGAAATTGCGCCATCGTCCACCATTGTATTCATATAAATAAATGGTTTTCTAATAATCTACTCTGCAGCACCATGACAATAATTCAATGATTAATGTTTTCATCGTTCATTTTTGATTTTGATACTTATCACAAGTGAACATCTCGAAGCTTCTCGCAAATTTAACCCAAGAAGGCAAACATTTGAAATTCAGTGAAAAAGCTAAACAAAACTAGATTATTTTACTCTCTTGTTTGTGTATTACTTCAATTGCTGGGAAGTATTATTTGATAACCAACCTTCCTCATGTGATAACTGATGTCTAAAGTAGGTTTTCATGCTTTCCCTGCCTAAGGAGACTAAACCATATTATCTGGGTTTTTCGAATTCTTATAATCATTTGATAATGCTAAACCTTCTTTACCCCAGTTTCAAATTTTCCATACCCCTACTTCAAAAATCCAGATTATGCTCTATAATCTTACCGTTCATCTAATTTTTAGGATGTAAACAACTGTCTTTCATATCTCTTCTATGAATACTAAGCACCCATCTTGCTTAGTGCTACAGCATTGTTCCATTTTATGGTTAGCTATCACATGTAAATTAAACCATAACTTTAGAAAATGGCACCGGAAAGATGATTATCGTAATTATAGCGATGTAAGGAGATACAGTCCCATGGTAGCTAGTGACCAACGATTGATTCATACGCCATTTGTTCCCTCAGGATACTGGAGCAAGTTCATGTGCACCATTGGTTTGGAATCAGGGTTTCCCAACTCCCCTAGGTGGACTATCCGTGTCCACCAACCTGGTCAATTCGTCGGACATTCGCTTTTCGTCCTCTCAATTTCGTAAAGAACAGTAGTGTCACGAGAAGGCAGTGAGTAGAACTTCCCTGGTAGAGACTATATACGCGTGGCCATGTGAGAGTATTTCGAGAGGGAGAGTGGACTCTCTGCCATACCAGGGCATTTGGGGGCCATTTCCTCAAAATTTTCGAAGTCTGAATAATGTACATCCCTTTCTCTGGATACTGCCTGTCAGTAACCACGATAACTTTGATTAGGCTTTTTGTAGCCTTTACAGAAAAACGTTGTACACTTTTCAGAAACGCACCTGTATAGATTATGGCATTAATAGCCATAATGATGTATTAAAATAAACAAAATTAGATAACTTGTTGAAATATCTAGATTACAGGAACAGGTAGCCTAGATGTTTAAGTAGGCCACTAATATATTGATCTGATAAACTGTACAGCTGACGAAGAATAATCACGTTTATGTAACGGAAATTATGGCACGGTAAAAAACGTCAGGTTCGCTCAAAGCCGCCCGCCAATCCTTTTAAACAACAATGAATGGCCTGACATGAGGCATTCATTTCGTAATTCAATTGCTGTGGGTTTGTTAAGTGTCCGTTGGGTTGTACGAATATTTAAGTGATGTTTTGCTGCTTTAAAACCACAAAATCATTGCGAAGAACATTAATTTAGATCTCTCTGTCTGTTCAATAATTCAATAGGATGAAACGGCCGTTCAGTCCTTCCAGGTTTTCCATGGTGGTTCAGCTTCAAGTGATTCATGATCTCAACTATTAAAATTCAAATAAACTATTCATTAGGTTACTGGATCATAATACCTACGAATGTATCGGGAATATATTGATGTTTTTTTGTATTTTCATATTGATTACATTCAGGATTATCTTTTCTTAAAGTTTTTTTGACCAGTGACAACCATGTGAGCACACTTTTCTATGTATTTGATTAGTTCTTAACTATTTACTATCACATCCTTAAGTTACTTACTTATTCTTGTTACCCCTCATGAACGAACATAGACTGCTCACCGTCACTTTTGTAACACATGTATATGCAGATTTAATCATCATAAGTTTAATGTTTTTTTATACACCTGTAGTGACCTGCTTTTCTCGACAAGGACGCGATTGGTATAATAGAAACGATCATTATAATAACCAATTGTACCAGCGATTGTTTTACTGTAATTGTTGTATAACTGCATCAAAGTCACATCTCGTTCCGCTATCCATCTTGTAGGCTCGAACTTTCTGCTCTTATTACATGTAATCTTTAGTGCGTCTCGGTATTCTTTCGATACCACGAGATCGCCAATAAATATACTCTATCTAGACCAATTACAGTCTTCTGGCTTGCGAGTTATCGAAGGAACCAAGTCGTTTTTAGGCGCGTAATCTTATTGTAGTAGTGATCATAGTCAAACGAGACTCGACACCATCTACACACGCTGTGATAAACTTCTAAAGTTTTCCATTTCACTATTCTGTTTCAATGAACTTCATCACAGCCTTAACACTTTTCTTAATACTAACTATTATGGTTCTAAATTTATTATTATTAAACACCAAAAAACATTTGAGAAATCGGTTGTTCTACATAATTTAAAATATCAGGTTCTTATGTCATCAATCTATGATTATTGTGTTATAAAGACTATGATATGGTTTATATAAATGAGTGACATTATCAATCTCATATTTTAAAATGTAGGAATTTAAGGTCGATCAAAGATTTAAATTCACTTAACTTGTAAACTATCGAGTATTTAAATAATCCGAAGATGTGTTCACATTTTGAATTTTGTCACTATCATGGTAATGAAACAAGAAAGATGGTCTTTTAAACGGGAAATGAAACTTGAATAGATTTATCAGGTTTGGTGACGACTTAATTAAATCCCTGCTGTAGTTCATATGTATCAATTGTAGTATAGTTGATGATAAGATATGACATTATTCTCATTATATAGTTAACAAACACAACCAGCATACTTTCAAAGCTTTTATTTAAATGAATGTGTGAAAGATATATGAAGGAATCGGCGAGACTATAATTTATAGACGAGCCAATCAGAATCGTTTGAGGGATTTCCAGGTCACGGCACCAATTTTAGTGCCTGTTGCTCATGTACAATCGGTTCACAGTGGATTTTAGAGAAGACTTGACAATTAAGCGGCTACAACAAATGAAACTACTAAGAAGTTGCTGTACTTGTAATTACGAATATTAAATGACTTGTAGACCTTGTGCAGACTACCGTGATGTTGTCCTTGGACGTAATATATGTTGAAGGAGGACGTTTGCTAAAATAGGAACCTTTATCGCTCGATCCAGTTTGAGACTGAGGCATATCATAATAATTGTCGCAAACTGCATGATAAAAGCACCAGTAAAATTGGCTGCAATAATCGCAGATGTTACTGAAGCTTCGACTGTTCAGTGGTATGAGTATTGTAGGGACATATCCATAATAAAAATGATAAACTTACACAGCCGGAGTACATACAAACAATGGTGAAGCTATGTGGTCGAGGCTGAGTGGGTTATGCATTACGATTTTGGAACCTTTGGACCTTTTTCTAACATTGACAAGTTTTTGGATCATATAAAAGAAGTGTATCCACTTTAATTATTTGGTTTTGTACAATATACTTTTACTCTATGCTGACTGCTTTCTGATTGGCTAACATTTCTCAAGGTCACTTAAGATTCGTTCGAAGGTCGTCCATAAACTATGGTCTCACCGAAGGAACCTGTTGCTTTATTGACTTAATTTGATATGTTCAATTGAATTAGCTAGAAAAGAAAAAGTGTTTCATACAACAACTGTATAAATAAATGGATTAGATAGAAGTAGCTAAATGCTAAAACTATATGATGATATATAGGTGTAAAGCAAAGTTGTTCGAAATCGCTAAACGAAAATATTTTGGATTAAACACACTCAGTACATAGAGTATTTTAGTAGGCTTGTAACTGATATGTTGTTAATAAATCATAAATATTCCAAATTATGTCGATGTCACTCAAGAATGATGTCGCTGGGAATATCATGGGTAGGTTTCTTCAAAAAATGAGGTGTAAAGTGAACAATGTACAAATAAATCTTGGTTCCCCATAATATGTTTGTACAATTGTATTTTGTTCGTAACCCAGGAAAATAAATAGACTATAAAACAAAATCTATTTTAATATTTAAATAAATCGTGAACATTATAGTGAAACTAAAATGTGACCAAGTATTCCACTCACCTATTTCATTAGCCATCGTAGAACTCTTGGAAATCTTTTGTTGTGAATAACAGAGATAATAAAGCTGAAACAAGTACCGAGTTATGACAGTTTAATTCAGACATTTATTGATTGCAACAGACGATAAGATGTGCAGCGTGAATAAAGGTTTCTTAGCTAACTTAAATATATTACTCATTGCAAGCGTTAATATCACTCAAAATAAGTGATGCATAGTGTGATAAGGAAACATGAGATGCAGTAAATGATGAATGCACATACACAGCTATCTCACAGTCCCGCTGATAGAATTAAGAATTTTCGACATATTATTATTAACTTCTGAATTTAGACTTTCACCTCTGTTAGTCATATTTCTAGTGACAGTGTAAGCACTGATACTGACGGTACCACTGTGCGTGCTACTGATAAATTGAGAAGCAGGATGTGAGAAAACTTAAGGAAGAACCACACCAGACGAAAGTTTTGAGATGGACTAGTTAATGTATGCTACACAAGAATGGAGTCCGAAAACCTTTTAAATTCTCAACTCTGCCTCTGACCATCCCAGTGATCAACTTCCTCTGGATCCAGTAAATTATCCTCAAGTCCTGTGTTTGCAAGAAATCACTTGTGTGTACATTGCATCTGAATCAACTAGAAAGAGAGCAAATGATCGAGACAGCTAGACCTACTGTTCAGTGGTGCAACATTGATATGATAGTAGTTGTCAGATCTACTATCGTGGTTGTCTACCAACAAGGTGATGATGCAGACACTTGTTAGGTCAACATGTTCTTAGCTTCAAGGACTCTTTTATGAAATTACACCCTAGAATATCGTAATCCGCATAACTAGGGTCCGTCTTTTCTCGGATACTTTGTACAATAATATTCCTTCAACAAAACAACGACTCGAGAGATAACTTTGGAATGTTCCTGATGCGATTGATCTGAGAATATTGTATATCGGAAAGGAACCAATGCACAAAGGTAATAGAAGACAAGCTCCAGTATCGGATAAAGCTTATCGATAAGTTTGTATCGGATCCAAAAACCTTATTCCATCATGCAGCCTCTATTCGACAGAACAAAACCAGCGTTTCCCAACTTCTAGGTCCAAATGGCCCAACCGACAAGTATGGTGACGCCACCCATCTTCTAGCAGAACAGTTTCCGGACGTATCGACCGATCCATACTAACTTTGTTGATGAGAGCTTCACTTGCAACTCAACAAGACTCTCAGAAGTGAACTTGAGTGTTGACTTGTTGAATCGGAAGCTGTATCACCTACAAATCGACACTTCTCCTGGTCCGGATATGGCCCATTTCTCCATACTGAGGTAATGACTCTTGCTAAATGAACGCTATACTGGGATCTTAAGCCAGTCTCGTAACCCCTAACCAAGCTAAATCTACACAGCTACTTGAACACAAGAGAAAGGGCGCAAAATAGGCGAGAAGCGCTTTACTCCAAAGGTTCATTCATATAAAGAAAATATAGGGTTTCTACAGTTTTTAAGAGGTCCCAAGTATTTTCTGAAATTTATGGAATGCTACTAAACACAGTAGCAGCGTAGTAATCAGTCAATCAGAAACTGTACATGTGACTTTTTACTTTCTTGATGTTTCTAGTACAACGTCTAGTCAAGGCTTATTGGATAAAACGCCTGACCAATCTGTCCAGAAACTCGAACAATCCATGTGTGCAGCGGAGTATTTGCGAGCGATATTCAATAGGTCATGTTATGTGTCTTCTCAAATTGGAACGGAAGGTCAAAGGTTATGTTTTTTAAACAAAAGTTTTACGGGCAATAATGGTAATGGTACAAATCGTAATAATTGATAAAAAAATACAAATAGTAATAAAACTAATTACAAAAATGCTGCCTTAAGTATCCCCAACAAACCTTCCAGCTACCGGCCGCAGGGACCTCCTTCAATACCCTTAAAATTTATGGAGTCCATGATGTGCGACGGTCTACCTGACTACCTATTATCCATAAACTTCCTTTTGCTACAACTGCATGGTTTCTCGAAATCGTCAGTTTTGTATAACTAACCTGCTGACTGCGGCGGACAGGTGGACAAACATCTTTGACCGTAATAGGAAGGCTGATGTCATATATCTTGACTTCTCACTTTATATCTAACTAATTAACTTTTTAAGGTCGGGGTTAACCCTACCCCTCCTCAGGCTATTCAATATCCTAGTGGAGTCCCCCAAGGTTCAGTACTGAGACTTCCTTTCTTGGTTTGTATAAACTATCTTCCACAGCAAGCGTCTCCATATTTATTACTTTTCACTAACTGTGTGAAACTGTGAAAGGAAGTCGGCAACTTAAAGTATTATCTGGCAATTCAGGAGCCTCTGATTCCTATCAAGATTGAGAAGACTACAACGTACTTAACTTTAACACTCCAAAGTGTAATGCAGTCCATCTGAGACATGTTACAGATTGCACATACAATTTAGATGACTTTCATCTAGAAGTATCCCGAGTTTAAAAAAAGTCTAGGAGTGTTGGCACCCTACGATTTAAAAACTGTGACGAAAATGCCTTTCGAGAAAACCTTGCGCTGGTAACATTTAGGCACATTTTCCGTCAGTTCGATGGAAAAGCTCTCAACTTAAACTTCGTTAGATTTATTCGTCCACATTTAGAGTACAGAAACATGATATTTTCTTCCTCAATCCAAATGGATAAGCATACTCTGGAACATATCCAACGGTGAACCACAAAATTAGTTTGGGGACTCGAATTCGAATCTTATGAAGAGCAGTGAACCTTAACTAATTAAAACACAGGCGTTTTAGACGTGACATTCTAATTACTTACAACATCTTGAACACTTCTGCTCATATCCTTAGACACCTACTGATGTTTAGTCCCAATACAAACCTTGGGGGTAAGACCCATTAGCTGGAGACCCAACACAGCAGAACGCACTGTAGACACACCTTCCACTCATTAAGAGTAAACAAACGCTGAAATTTGCTGCAGGATGAGCTAGTCCAAGCATCACTCAAGGTGCTCTTTAAGCGAAAACTCGACATATTCTGAAGGACTGAGGACAGTATCTCATTATGATTTACAGACATCTTTTCTTTTTTCTGTTTTATCCTTAATATACCTAGGTCACTACCTGGAGGTATCAGTGATCCACTACTACTAGATACGGAAGCCCGTTAAGTGAACGTTTCTTCTATTCCTTCAAGAATCACTTGAACCACTTGTATCAATGTTTCGACGCGGTAAATTAAATGATCCTGGAGGTTAGTGTAAAATGATTTCTCTTATAGAAATCCAATGTTGGTCATTCATTCATCAGCAATTGTGTCTTTTTTGTGAACTCATCAATTTATAAAGTCAAAAACAAAGCTGTTTCGCATGGGAACTCATGGTACCTTTACCTCTACTATTAATGTCCATTTAAAAGTGTATAACTTATAAATTTTATACTTCTTAGTCGATCATGTGTGTGCTGTTAGCATACTGTTCTCGTCAATTGTCTTTCCTTCCACCTTATCACTGTCTAAGTTGAAGTATGTAAGCTGTGGGTACGAACAGTAATTCAGATTTGTGTAGTAAGGACAGAAAAACTAAGGTCTCTGTTATTCCTTTTCTAGTATGCTTCTGTGAGGGTCTAATCTTCTCTTGGATGAGTCAATCAAAGGTGTGGACACCATTGTTTTGGGTAACTGGTTTTAATAATTGATGACTCGGTGTGAAAATTTGTATGCCTCGTGTATTTTACACGTTCTTGGCTTTTCTACTTGTCTGTTATGTCCTCTGCGATGTCCCGTTCTAGTGGTAAATGTCCCAAGGTTGTTCGTTAAGATACTTTAGGTTCACTTTTAGATTTTCCTTTCTTTTGTGAATATAATACCCTGTACTCCGACTTCACAATGCACAAAACTGATACTGTTTAACTCAGTTTTGGTTCGCGGTATGTAACTCAAAAGTTCCGAAACTTTCACCCAAATCGTATCTTTATGACATCACTTTGACAATGGCTGAATTTTAAAAATAAGTTTAATGAAGAAACCGTCCCTTCATATTCTCATTTCACTAAAATTTTCGAACGTAATACATTAGTACGTACTTTGCTGCTGGATTTTGCATCCGAGACTTATGAACCAATATCAGGTTTGAATTCACTTCACTTCACTTACACAGAGTTTGCCAAAAGATCTGTTTTTCTGAAACCTTGATCTCAAGGTGAACTAGTCACTAAAAATCCTACATGTAGTGGTCCACTGAATTTTTTCTAAGAAATGTTGGTATGAAATATAGTAACTTTCCGTGATGAATGGCTGTTTCTGGTGACAAGCTGTTTGCGTCGATCAGTGTGCAGTTCATTTTTGACTTGGTTGTCTAGGTAAGTTTTCTCTCGCAATGTATTAAAGTTTACTCTTCTACGTCGCCAACGATTTAAGGTACTAATTATAAATACTGACTATATCTTTTTTCTTCGAGAAACTGGCAGTTGCAACGATTCTGCTTTCTCACAACGAAAGGAAAGAGTTAGAAAATATGAACTCTAGAATTTTATACCTCACCTACTGATTTCTGTCTCTGGTGATAAGGCCTTTTGAAGTACAAAGCCGATTTATCTAAACTACCTCATAAGAGGACATGCGTGATCGAACTCAAGCAGTTCTATCTTAGGTCGCTAAGATCACTACTAATCTGATCTATCATTCACATCCTTCACAAAGCGTTTTCCTACAACTTGTGCAACTGGAGAGTGACAATTATCCTCATGCTTCTAACAGGACACAACACCATCTTTTTAGTGGTCGATTCTCCCCAAAGGAAAGTTGGCGGAAAAGATAGCCGCGGTAGGTTATAGTAAATGACTATTCAGACTTATCAAAGATATAGGTAATAAATATTTGGTAGTTAGTGAAACTATTTCGCCAAACGGTGAACAGCCACTCACTCCTAATCGTGGAAATTAGACAGAACATTTCACGTAATATTTTAGCTGTTCTCCAATTTCTGCTTGCTTATCTACTATCTCCAGACAACCTGTAAAGCAAATTGACACAAGTGCCTCAACTCTTATCTTCAAAAGATTATAAGTAATTTAAAGCAGGAGATTGAGGCAAGTCATGTTGGATTAGCATTGGGGAAACTTATGGATGGAAGTACAGTTTCTCCAGTTAAGTTGACTGAAACATTGGCTAATATCTGGAAACGGCCTAATCCTATTTGGTGTGTCTCAGTCTCTGTTCCAGTTAAACAGGGCAAAGTTCCTCTTTTGGGAACCACATGAATCAGCTTGACTAATATGGTGTTTCAAATGCTAACCTCTGATCATCTGACTTTTAATTAGGTAACAAGAAAACCAGGCTATTTTCAGACCTCGATTAAATATTTACACTTTATCAGGTTTTGAAAATTGGGTATACTTTCCGATGCATGATTATAGTTCTATTCGTTGACCTCAAGCCCCCAAATGCCCTGGCACAGCCGAGATCGGGGAGAGTCTGCTTCCCCTCTCCAAATGCTCTCACCTGACCACGTGCATACAACCACTGCCACAGCAGTTCTACTCACTGTTTCGCCACTGGGGTGTTGTTTACAAAATTGAGAGGACAAAAAGCAAGTGTTCATTGCTTTAACCTTGTTAGTCAGTCAGCTACAACGTAGGACCAGGCACATATATGCATCGGTCCAAGTCGCCATACCTCATTAGCCCAACAAGATGAACACCGAATTCATAGAAGTAGGTAATTTAATGGTGGTAATATGCAAAAGAAAGATTGTATATAAGGATATAGTACAGGAAGAAAGATATGAAGCAATTTTAATCTCATTGCGGTCGTTTGTGAGCCGTCACACAGTCTCCAGCCATTGGTTATGGTAGTCGCGCGGACCCCAACCAAGTAGTCTGCATCTACCAACATGGCTCAGACTAGAAGTTAGTGACTTCAAGCACTGATGCCACGTTTCGGTTTGGCCACCCCTAACTTTCTTCCAACCATCCCCTATACTAATCAGCATAACGCATCATGGTAATAGATGTTCAGGTAAATGTAACACGTGACCCAACCATCTCAGTTGATGAGTATTCACAACCTCACCAACTGATTTACCATTATTCCCTCATAACTTGTGTTTAACCTCACTATTACTTACCCCGTAATCCCAGTAGATGCGAGCAATATTCCAAATACTAGTAACTTACTAGTATCTTCTACTCTTAATGGCCACGTTTCGCAGCCCTAAAGTATAACAGAACGAACTGCTGCGCAATATACTCGTCCCTTAATTAATATACGGATATCTCGTCTTCGCCATAGGTGACGTAAGTTGGCAAAAGCCATGCGAGCTTTTTGAATCAGTGCTGAAATTTCGTCAGACACCAATCCATGAGGACTAATCAGACTTCCAAAATCCTTAGTTCAGGTGTTGATGGAGGCTAGTTCTGAAGTAACAACTTGCATTTGAGGTGGAGAAACGCATTCTAAACATCCTGGCATTGTTACTCAATGCTACCAAAAGACTGCATTTTGTCAGCGTCTCTACCAAACAGAACTATATCATCTATATCATTCTAGGTCGATAAGTGGATATCCTGATAGGAGATCAATGCCCGAAAACTCAGTCGACGGGAACGTTATTTCCATCAGTATGTCTATGATGAAGTTGAACTAAAATGAGATAGTGGAAAGTCTTGTTGGACACCACATGAGGTTACAAAATCAGATGACGGTTCGCCGTATGCCCTGACTTGACTGGTAGTGTTCGAGTAAAGAGCCTTCACAGGGTTTATATACTTCTGAGGTACACTTTTCAATAAGACACTGCCAGAAAACCTCTCGGGCTGGTTGATATGGGGGATCCACTTAGGGGAGTTGGAAAACCCTGGTTACAAACCAATGGTGCACATGGGTTTCAGGATCCTGAGGGAACAAATGGCGTATGAACCTATTGTTGGTCGCCGACTACTATGGGACTGCATCTCGTAACGTTGCTATACTACCTTGTGGATTAAACCTTTAGGTCGAAGGCTCCAGGTGTGGCCCCCGGGAAGTATCACAGTCCACACACCAATCAAGTGACTTTTGTGGCGCATATGTATTCAGTGCCCCTTTTTACCAATATTTATGCGTTCAAATAAATAAATAAGTAGAACTCATGATTGAGAGTTTATGTGGCAGTTTGGCATTAAGTGGCGTATCAAAGGAGTATTTCAACCTTGTACAGGATGTTTGCTTACAAGATTCTGGTTGAGTCAGAGCTTATGATTAGCTGTCATGAGAATTGACAACCTTAAGCGGTCTTCGTCAAGTTTCTCCACTTTCTCCATTTTTATTTAACCTCGTCATAGAAATTATTTTAGAAATAACGCTATCATTGTTAAGCTTATGTTATTAGGTAAACATGGGACATCAGCTGTTAAGGCAGTGAATATTGATCAACTGAAGTAGTTGGAGTATGTATTACGTACGCACAACTATTGCCTACCTTGGGGTGCGATGTTGCTTGGTGCAGAAGCAGTTTGGATGTAAATTTTGGGCAACCAAACCAAAACGTTGCATTAGTCCATGAAATCATTAAGTGCCTAACGAAACCTCCCTTTTTTTCTATTACTAATACTGTCACTACTACAATGGGATTTGCCTTGATAATTTTACCTCACTGCTAATGTTATGTCACATTTTGAGCCGACGCATATATATTCTAGGTTTTATTATTATTATTATTTAAACACATAAATATTGGTACAAGGAAGCACCAGATACATATGCGCCACACAAATCTCATTCGATTTGCGTGAGGGCTGTGGTACTGCTCAGGTGCTCAAATTGAAGCAGATGGTTTTCTTAGGGGGCCACACCCTGGGCCTTTGACCTAAAAATCTGATCCACAAGGCAGTGGAGCATCGTGAGGAGATGCAGTCCCATGGTAGTCGGTGACCAACGATTGATTCATACGCCATTTGTTCCCTCAGGATACTGGAGCCAGCCCATGTGTACCATTGGTTTAGAATCAGGGGTTTCTATTTCCTCTAGGTGTCCACCAACCCAGTTAAATTGCCGGACATTCGGTTTTCGTCCTCTCAAATTCGTAAGCAACAGTAATGGCATGAGAATGCAGTAAGTAGGACTTCGCTGACAGAGGCTATATACGCGTGGCCATGTGAGGGTATTTCGAGTGGGAGAGCGGACTCTCCCCTTTCTCGGTCGTACCAGGGCATTTGAGGGCATTCTAGGTTTTACGTTGCATATAACTGACTGACTGTATCAAATAAATTATTTATATTATTAGGTTTTCACCAAATATCCTGTCAATTTTCGCAATTCAGTTAGATAATTTGTGATCGTTTGATTTTTTAATATTGTAGTTAACTTGATTGGAATTTTTGACCTTTTCGAGAAGTACTCTTGAAGGATTGATTTACTAAAGATGGAAACCGTATGTTCAAGAAATTCTACTGATACTGTTTTTAACCTATATTTTAGTATGATGTGAAACCAAACCATTGTCATGTTGGGATTTTGTTCTGCAGTGAATGCAACAATATGTTGTATCCTAAAGAGGATAAACGCACAAAAACATTATACTACGCTTGTCGTAACTGTGATTATTCTCAGGAAGCAGACAATCCCTGTGTTTATATCAATAAACTGGAACAAGAAGTTGAGTAAGTATCCATACCATTGTTTCTAGTCGTTTTTCTTTATTCATTCCACTTACTAGCGTTCTTATAATAACTGTTAATCATGTCATAATTCAGCGTCCTGTATACATAAGTAAGAGAATCATCAGAGAAAATATGAGATAACCACTGTTTTGACAGTGACGGGATTCCAGTGAGAATATAACTAATGTTTAGTGCAATTCAAAGATGAACCTTATTATTTGTTTCGTCTATTTTGCATCAACTTATAGGGTTTCAAGTTACTTAGTTTCACAACTTCAGAGACTCCACCTGACTGACTATATTGCACAATTATGTCATACCACCCCACTATATCATATGATAACAGTTCAACTCTTTTCATCCGGTAATGATAAGTTCGAAAATACCAGGGAGATGGTTAATGAAATATTGGTCACTCAATGAATCATAGTCTCCTTAATTTCAAAGCATAAGTAGTGTAACTCAGGATTCCTTACATTATGTTGTTGATGAATGCAAAGTTTTGTCTTGGTGTCAAAGATCGGTTTTTGATTTAGGTAGAATAATCTCCCTTACCTTACTGCCACTAGCCACATCCAAGTTCAGAAACTTTTTCACTGTTCACAAAATATTTGCCTCAATTGATGGGTAGAGGGACTGATTTCCGTCATGTTGGTTCAAGTACTTTAGATATAGATGATTCTCAGGGGATTCCGTGATTACGGATACCAAACTTTCTTCGTGTTGTAAAAACAGAAGATGGTTAACCTGTGTTTCGGCTTTGAAAGGTTTTGTCAAGGCAACAGATCCTCATTACTATGTCGAAACTCCTCCGAATTCAGTTCACGAAAACCATTGTTAGAAAATGAAGATAGAATAGTAGAATGGGGGGATTTGCGCCACATCCCACTTTTTGTTTGACAAAATGGATAAAGACGGCTTCATACCTTCACTCTATGTAAAGTATTTCGGTGTAGAAAGTTTAAAGTTTCCATAAAAGTATCATAAATACAGCATACTTTTTCAACAATATCCAATCACTATTCATTTTATGACAATATGGTGTTTGAATAAAGAGTTTACCCCATAAAATTTCAAAGGCTAGTTAGACCTAGTAGTTTCATGGTCTCGACAATGTAAACTTGTATAAAATGTGTAATCGGGAGGGGTTTTTTTGTGGAGATTTCAGTATTTTTCAATATTGAAATCATGATTCAATTGAAGCTAGACCACAATGGAAAACCTGGAAGCACTGGATGGCCGTTTCGTCCTATTATGGGACTCCTCAACAGTGCGCATCCACGATCCCGCACTCGCGAGGTTCGAACCCTGGAGTTCTAGTGGGAAACAGTGAGCAGTGGAGTTCAACCACGTCTGTTGTGAGATAACAACTCACTGAAGACAATTGTTGAACGGTTGCTCAACTTCATGGACTATTTGGAGTTAGAAATATACGCCATCGTATGCCGGCTCAGTGGTCTATCGGTTAAGGGCTCTGGCTCGGGACTGGTAGGTCCTGGGTTCGAATCTCGCTCTCGAGGTGGGATCTTGGATGCACACTACTGAGGAGTCCCATACCCGGAGGAAACGGCCGTCCAGTGCTTCCGGGTTTTCGATGGTGATCTAGCTTCAATTGACTCATGATTTCAACTTTGATATAATGTGTAACTTTAAATTATAATCATTTTCTGTTCATTGATTCATGGATATTTTTTTTTATCAAAAAAATATTTATTTTATCCATCTAAAGTGAATTAGCTTTAATTGTACCGGATGTTGTTCATGATCCAACATTGCCTCGAACAGAAGATCATATATGTCGTCGATGCGGTAAACAAGAAGCTGTATTTTTTCAATCACAAACATTGAAAGCTGAAGAAAATATGCGTTTATATTATGTTTGTACCAATGTTGAATGTTTGCATAAATGGACTGAATAGATAATGTACATGCATATATATGTTAAGAAAGTTCTGAATCAGAACTAAACTTGTAAAAAATATTGAGAAATTTTTTTCAAATTTAAACTATTTACAGAAAATTTTACTTATGTTCTTATGTATGGCCTTTGCTAGGGAAGTCCTATTCACTGCTTTCTCGTGGTGGGGGTGTTGTTTACGAAATTGAGAGGACGAAAAGCGAATGTCCGGCGCTTTAACCGGGTTGGTGGACACTGCGAGCCCACCTAGGGGAGTTAGAAAATCCTGATTCCAAACCAATGGTTCACATGAGCTGGCTCCAGTATCCTGAGGGAACAAATGGCATATGAATCAATCATTGGTCACCGACTACCATGGGACTGCATCTCCCCACGATGCTCCATTGCCTTGTGGATCAGATCTTTAGGTCGAAGACTCCAGGTGTGGCCCCCTAAGAAAACCATCTGCTTCAGTTTGGGCACCTGGGCTGTATCACAGCCTTCACACAAATCGAATGAGATTTGTGTGGCGCATATGTATCTGGTGCTTCCTTGTACCAATATTTATGTGTTTAAATAAAAAAGTAAATAAATATGGCCACCTACTTAAGATGGAAGATTTTCAGTTTATTGACATATTTTGACATGGTGAGGAAAACCGATTGTTCGAAGCATAGTGAGCTCTTAAATTGATCGTCATCTCCAACCATCTCTTTATATCTTAGCATAATGCATGCGATGTAGAGTTACCTAGACTAATAGCTACATTTCAAAATTTGTCGATAGAATTCGATTAATACGAAGAAGGACTTGAAATACATGACATTAGTCACTGCCTAATGATCATTCAATTGTGAAAATCGTATGATGGTTGAGAAACCCGTACACATGAATTAGTTTATGTGTGATTGTTGTGTTTTTTATTCTAACATCAAACTCTTACCATGTTCATCAATTCGAAATTAAACCAATATCATGACTCATCTTTTGGTGAGTAGAAAGGTAGTCAGCTTTCGGAGGTCTTAACATGGTTTGTGTAGAGTAGGTTCTAGGCAATCTACTTGACATAAGTGCAGAATACTTACCAACCACTAACAGTTATCCTAGATACAAATTTCAAAGGAACTCTTATAAAAATTACAAATTTATTCTTATATCTCTTCTTCAATGATAGGTTCCTTACTCTCTGTAAAGTTGGAGGCTTTCCATTGTGACACAAGACAATAGTTCCAAAATAAT
This sequence comes from Schistosoma mansoni, assembly GCF_000237925.1. Lineage (NCBI taxonomy): Eukaryota > Metazoa > Platyhelminthes > Trematoda > Strigeidida > Schistosomatidae > Schistosoma > Schistosoma mansoni. Next base: position 887,279 of record NC_031495.1, read on the forward strand.
ATAAACTATTTACACAGTATTCATCTGAAAACAAATTAATCAACCAATCTAGATGTTTTCAAGCTAAGAATCCTGATATATTTTGAAAGGAAAGAAAATACCAGTTAATGAACATTTTATTCCATTATAAACATCTTACCAGTTATAAGCAAAGATGGATAGTGGCTAGCAGTGGAATCTAGGACGCGCGTTTCGTCCTATTTGGGACTCGTCAGCGTTTGAAGCGAAAGGTACTGAGTTCGAGTCCCAGAGTGACCATCAACTCTGAGATGCAGGTACATCCAGTTGACGAAATGCGCGTCCTGGATTCCACTGCTAGCCACTATCCATCTTTGCTTACATTAATTGTGACAGTTAAATATGAATTCATTATACTTTATGGTTGCTCATTAACTACTTACAACCACTAATATGTTAAGGTATGATATGTGAAATAGTTTATCATGGTAGCGAAAAGAAAAATTATAATAACTTAGATTATCAATAATAACTATATATAGATGTATCCATGCAGGAACAAGTGTAAGGTCATTTATAGGTAGATTTAAACAAAAAAACAGGCGGTTGGTTTAAGCAGTAATGAAGCGAAGTTCAGAAACACAAGTCACAAAGAGTTTACATAAGATTCAAATCACTTGATAATAAATATATAAGATAGTTGGTAATTGTCTAGAATTAGAAATTGATAAAAGATGGGTTACATAACAACTAGATAGGACTTGAAGAGTTTAAGTGAATGGGAAAAAAGAACTGATGGATCAAGAGATTGTTTTGAAGTGCATAAAGTTTGGAGAAGACCTCATGACAAAATAAACTAATAATAATACAGAAATCTAACATCCAGATAAAGTCATTATTATCTATTACTAGACAAATCCGCCCGCCGGTTCACATGGTGTTTAAGACCAGTCCTCAAGAAGCTAGCTCCCTAGTGTTTGGATGATACTTTTGAATTTGTGCGAAAACTTGAAAGTTTAAATGTTCCTGATAAATTTGTGGAATCTTTGGACGTCACCATTCTCTTTATAATGATATCTCTGTAATAAACAGCCTGAATTGTATGTCAATATCCTATACTCCTTCAATTTCCAATCAAGAAATCCAAGCAGCTCCTGTCCTTGGATATCAATTGAAAGTGAAAGGTTGAGAAGATCGAACGAGAACAGAGAATGATTAATATGGAAACGAAAGAATAATGAAGTCTGGAACAATTAATCGACGTTTTGCAAATGAAGTATTTACTGTATGGTTCTGAGATTTTACTAAAAGATTCTGTAATTTTGTATCCACATACATTCGATTGTTCCCATTTCTGATGTAGTTCACCACAGTTGTACTTCTAGTTCCACAATTACTTCCATCATTTATTATGGACATTGAATCAATCGATGTGTACTCATTTAGGCAGAGTTACCATATTCGAGATTGCATCATTAGCAATTTTATGCAACTTACCAGTCTTAATTGATGTATGAGGAATTTCCATAGATGGAAATGATTAATTTTTATTTTGAAGTGGTTAACCTAGTGAGAACATGTACCATTTTCCAGATTGGTTTAGAATGATAAAATTGAATGTATGAGTTCAATTCAATAGACATGTAATTGGGATCAAGAGTAATTCGTTCAATGAAAGCTTGTAGATAACGATTAAGTAGTTCGTCTATCACTTTGGTACTCTGAATGAACTTCCTGTAACGATAATATAGCTAACAAATACATCCGATTCAGTAAGGAGTTTAGTAAGAATTCGCAACAGTTTATTAGTAGTATAAAACGAATAAAAAGATAATATGAATATAAAAGATGTCTCTGAAGTATTCAGTATACATTTGTAATGACTTGAATAACTCTAAGTAACATTTTGTGATGATGTTTAAAGATTGTTTCATTCATTAATTCGACCGGCTGTTACTTCGGATTCAATGGAGCACTCATGACGACCACGTAGTATTCTGAAATTTCCATTTTCACCCCAATCTTCATTCCATGAATTTGGGATCAACCAATAAGGAGTATTGTTTTCTACACCCCATCCGATAATGCGTATGGCATGCCAACTAACTAATTTCCCAGTAATATGTTTATAGATTCCAGATTTGTAATTTAGAAAATCTTCATAAACGATGAAGTTTGCTTCAACTGGTCCATATTTCATGATTTCTTTTTGAATAGCCTTTTCATCATTTTTAACATTGTAGCGTGATTTACCTAAGATTTGAATAAAACGATTGTGAAAATGAAACTATTATCGGTCATAATGGAAAAAGGGGTTTCGTGGAGATTTTAGTATTTTCATGGTTGAAAGCTTGAGTCAATTGAAGCTACACCACCATGGAAATCCTGGAAGCACTGGACGGCCGTTTCGGTCTAGTATGGGACTCCTCAGCAGTGCGCATCCACGACCTCGCCTCGCGAGATTCTAACCTAGGATCTACCAGTCTCGAGCCAGAGCCCTTAACCGATAGACCACTGAGCCGGTATCCAACGGTGGTAATGTCTAACTTCAACTGATAAATTATATAATCATATGCTCACTAGTGACTTCGAGAAGTACATCCAGGAGTTCTAGTGAGAAGCAGTGACCAGTGGAGTTCAAACCACGTCTGTCATGAGATATCAACTCACTAAAGACAATTGGTGAATGGTTGCTCAACTTCATGGATCAGTTGAAGTTAGACATTAACACCGTCGGATGCCGGCAGGCTCAGTGGTCTATCGGTTAAGGGCTCTGGCTCGAGATTGATAGGTCCTGGGTTATAATGGAAAAGTAAATGGATTCTCCTCGTATTGTTAGTCTGAAGCTTTTCACATATTTGAACATGAAAATGAAATGACGGTGAACACTAAGTATGAAGTATACTCCATAGAAGGATAACACCATCGATGTCAAATTAGTTTGTTTTTATAGCATTCAATAGAGAGCTATCAAAAGTAATCTCAAAAATGATTATTTCATATGTAGAAGCATTAATTCCAAACAATTGTTTGCTTATATACGATGAGGAACTTTCCGTGGAAATCAATGTAGAACATGTTTACAAACTACATTGAAATATATATGATCACTTGAAAGATTTGTGGTTCATCTATGCGACATATACTTTCGATGTCTGACATCATCATTTAAAGAATTTATATGAACAGAGCTTCAGACTGTGACAGTTTCTGATGTGGTCGATCGACTTATGAGATATTTTAAAGACCAGAAGAACAACCATCACGTCAGCGCTACGTTTCGTTGCTGCCAGTCAATATTTTTGTTCCAGAAACATTCTTCAATCCGTAAAATGTTAACAAGAATACAAGCTAAGTTGCAATTATTCTCAAGTGAAAAAGTTCATATAATTATTACTAAATACATTCCTTGTGTCACTGTTCGAGATTCGTTTTCTATCCTCAGTCAGAATGTAGGTGGATATACGTATTCAATGTATGTAAACTATGGTTACATTACCTGTTTCTAAATCTAGTTAGGAGTGAAAAAGTGAAATTCAGATATGTTATGTCTTTGACTTAGGCGGTAGCCAATTGTTATGACTTGATCACGGTCGTCGCTGATTTGTTATGACCTTACGAATTTAACAAGGACGTAATCCGCGTAAATTATCCACCAATAGAATACGCCTTATACGACCTTCACACTGTGACAATGATGTTCGATTAATATGACTAATCTAGCGTCCTTATTGGTCCTTATCCGCCTAACCCGTCCACTTGAGTCCAAAAACACCAATAGCAGCTGCTGTAATGCGAATCGTTTATTTCAAACATACTTTATCTGTATACCAGACAGACAGGCCACATCATACCATAAAATAGAAAATAATATTTGTACAAAACCAGGCCAAATGAGGCTGTAAGCGTGGGAGACAATAATCAATAAACTGAGTATAACTTAGGAACAGTAAATCATACAATAATAATCAATAGGTCGAAATGAAGCTTACAATAAAATGAATATAGATATAGATAACCTAGTTACCGAATAGTTATACAATAAGAATGATAGTCCAATAGTAGGTCCTGCAAGTTACCCGTACTTATGTCTTCGCTACTACATAACAAGATATAAAAGACCTTATGTTGATCGATTTATCTTAGTGACAAGTCGATGTTTTCATGATGATTTATTATCATTGTCTATAACATTACTTACCTCGATGCTTGTCTTGAGCGTATGGGGTTTTATAACTTTTCTGACAAGTGTTTTCACAATTAGGAGTCTTGTAGATTTCCTCAAAACATGCGGGATACTTTCCTTTGGTATGATGCTCACATTTTGGGAATGGATATGGTTGACAGCTTGTGTGATTCTCTTTCGAACTTCCAGTAACAATACCTTCCTTCACCCAATAATCCCAAGCAAGAGCAGGAAATCCACCTTCAAAACCATCTCCACAATGTTCGCAACAGCTCAATAGATCAACAGCACTCAGTTCGACATTTTGTTTGCCACCTGACTGTATGCAGCTTCGATCACTCATTGCTTCAACAGCACCGAAAGCCTGGAAGAAAGCAATGTCAATATCAAGACGTATTAGGTTTCATAGCATATTTACATGGAATGACTGCTCAACACTTACAAGACACTTGAGTTCAATATGATCTGTTTCGTTAGTTGGTTTACTCACCGGACATATGTTCACAATTGTAATACTCAAAATTGACATAAGTGCTGTCATATAGCATTTAAAGAAATTATTTCTCTAGAATATCTCACTGTGATACAGTCTGACGTTTTGTGAGATCCCCTACACAGTCACAGATATGAAGAAATAATAATACTCATCCTAACATTGTATACGTTTTTCAGTTAATCTGATCAGTGTTACTCACCCACGATGATCCACATCGTGATTGATCACGAATGGTTGCGATACTTTTACAACCAGGCCATTTCTTCCTGGAATCGAAATTGGATGGAATTTCCACATTCCAATCATTATGGTCAACTATGGGACGTCTCTTCCTCCTCAAATCTGACTCTTCTCTTCTTGCATCCAACTGAATTCGTGTGTCATCCAGTGAGTGGAAACGGTTGCTTTTCTCAGCTTTCCATCCAGCATTCGGCCGAAGAATGAACAAGTTGAAATCAAAAATTTAATGAGAAACAATAATGATAATTTTGAACTCCAAATGAAATTCAAATACGAATATTTAGAATTGTTCAGCTTTAAACCGTCAGTTGTTGTATTTACCTCACACATATGAAATCAAATCAGTAGTAAGCTGATGGCGTACGAAACAGTGATGAATTCGAGATACTAAAAGTAGGTCCAGTTTTTAAGAAGGAATTCCTTGAATGATTGTACATTATTGTTAATCGAATATCGTTTCGTACACAAGCAAGTTACTTCTTAAAATAGTCGAACTATTCTAATTCAATCGGTAATTAATATTGAAACCACTGGTTATGCTTAGATACAACATATATCGCTTTAAAATTTATGTAATTTCTAACATTACCACAAGGAAGGAATACCTACATGTTTATTGATGTATGAGATTATGTCATGGGACAATGGTTCAAACTTTTCGTTCTTTATTGAAATATGAGCTTCGAGATGGGTTATTAGTGAAGCAATACACAATACAGATATAAGCATGTCTAAATAACTCTTGAATGTACTCTCCCGTATTTAGCAACTATCACATTATCATTGTCTTATATACAGTGAATTGAAATAGTGGACTTTCAGTTACAATGGTGTGATAATATGAGATTAATTATTCCTCTGGTTTATTCTCTTACAATTAGATATAAGACCTTCATAGAGTGATGGATCAACAAACAATCAAATGAAGATTTTGTCAATCCACAGATCATTTAGGAATGTTGATCAAAATTCTCATATAGAATAGAATTCGTAATCACATAGAAATCTAAACTGAAATCTTGTTTTCAAAGGTTAATTTATATTCATTACACTTATAGGTACTTGAAAAATAAGATAATCACAAATGTATTTTCTTAGTTGAAATGATGAGTCAATTGAAGCTAGACCACCATGGAAAACCTGAAAACACTGGACGGTCATTTCATCCTATTATGGGACTCCTCAACAAAGAGCATCCACAATCCCGCGCAC